>NW_027476089.1:4467500-4470000 GCF_051020955.1 Megalopta genalis | reverse complement strand
AACAACAACAAGAACAACAAGAACAACAAGAACAACAAGAACAACAAGAACAACAAGAACAACAAGAACAACAAGAACAACAAGAACAACAAGAGCAACAAGAACAACAAGAACAACAAGAGCAACAAGAACAACAAGAACAACAAGAACAACAAGAACAACAAGAACAACAAGAACAACAAGAACAACAAGAACAACAAGAACAACAAGAACAACAAGAACAACAAGATCATCAAGAACAACAAGAACAACAAGAACGACAAGAACAGCCGGTACAACAAGAACAACAAGAACAACCTGTACAACAACAACAGGAACAACAACAAGAACAACAAGAACAACAAGAACAACAAGAACAACAAGAACAACAAGAACAACAAGAACAACAAGAACAACAAGAACAACAAGAACAACAAGAACAACAAGAACAACAAGAACAACAAGAACAACAAGAACAACAAGAACAACAAGAACAACAAGAACAACAAGAACAACAAGAACAACAAGAACAACAAGAACAACAAGAACAACAAGAACAACAAGAACAACAAGAACAACAAGAACAACAAGAACAACAACAACTGGAACAACAAGAACAACAAGAACAGCAAGAACAACAAGAACAAGAACAGCAAGAACAACAACAACATGAAACTACATGAACAACAACAACAAGAACGGCAAGAACAACATCAACAAGAACAACAAAATCAACAAGAACAACAAGAACAACAAGAACAACAAGAACAACAAGAACAACAAGAACAACAAGAACAACAAGAACAACAAGAACAACAAGAACAACAAGAACAACAAGAGCAACAAGAACAACAAGAACAACAAGAACAACAAGAACAACAAGAACAACAAGAACAACAAGAACAACAAGAACAACAAGAACAACAAGAACAACAAGAACAACAAGAACAACAAGAACAACAAGAACAACAAGAACAACAAGAACAACAAGAACAACAAGAACAACAAGAACAACAAGAACAACAAGAACAACAAGAACAACAAGAACAACAAGAACAACAAGAACAACAAGAACAACAAGAACAACAAGAACAACAAGAACAACAAGAACAACAAGAACAACAAGAACAACAAGAACAACAAGAACAACAAGAACAACAAGAACAACAAGAACAACAAGAACAACAAGAACAACAAGAACAACAAGAACAACAAGAACATCAAGAACAACAAGAACAACAAGAACAACAAGAACAACAAGAACATCAAGAACAACAAGAACAACAACAACAACAACAACATGAACAACAAGAACAACAAGAACAACAAGAACAACAAGAACAACAAGAACAACAAGAACAACAAGAACAACTAGAACAACAAGAACAACAAGAACAACAAGAACAACAAGAACAACAAGAACAACAAGAACAACAAGAACAACAAGAACAACAAGAACAACAAGAACAACAAGAACAACAAGAACAACAAGAACAACAAGAACAACAAGAACAACAACAACTGGAACAACAAGAACAACAAGAACAGCAAGAACAGCAAGAACAACAACAACATGAAACTACATGAACAACAACAAGAACAGCAAGAACAGCAAGAACAACAACAACATGAAACTACATGAACAACAACAAGAACGGCAAGAACAACATCAACAAGAACAACAAAATCAACAAGAACAACAAGAACAACAAGAACAACAAGAACAACAAGAACAACAAGAACAACAAGAACAACAAGAACAACAAGAACAACAAGAACAACAAGAACAACAAGAACAACAAGAACAACAAGAACAACAAGAACAACAAGAACATCAAGATCAACAAGAACAACAAGAACAACAAGAACAACAAGAACAACAAGAGCAACAAGAACAACAGGAACAACAAGAACAACAAGAACAACAAGAACAACAAGAACAACAAGAACAACAAGAACAACAAGAACAACAAGAACAACAAGAACAACAAGAACAACAAGAACAACAAGAACAACAAGAACAACAAGAACAACAAGAACAACAAGAACAACAAGAACAACAAGAACAACAAGAACAACAAGAACAACAAGAACAACAAGAACAACAAGAACAACAAGAACAACAAGAACAACAAGAACAACAAGAATAACAAGAACAACAAGAACAACAAGAACAACAAGAACAACAAGAACAACAAGAACAACAAGAACAACAAGAACAACAAGAACAACAAGAACAACAAGAACAACAAGAACATCAAGAACAACAAGAACAACAACAACAACAACAACATGAACAACAAGAACAACAAGAACAACAAGAACAACAAGAACAACAAGAACAAGAAGAACAACAAGAACAACAAGAACAACAAGAACAACAAGAACAACAAGAACAACAAGAACAACAAGAACAACATGAACAACAAGAACAACAAGAACAACAAGAACGACAAGAACAGCCGGTACAACAAGAACAACAAGAACAACCTGTACAACAACAACAGGAACAACAACAAGA
>NW_027476089.1:4432500-4435000 GCF_051020955.1 Megalopta genalis | reverse complement strand
ACAAGAACAAAAAGAACAACTAGAACAACAAGAACAACAAGAGCAACAAGAACAACAACAACAAGAACGACAAGAACAACAACAACAAGAACAACACGAACAACAGGAACAACAAGAACAACAAGAACAACAACAACAACAAGAGCAACAACAACAAGATCAACAAAAACAACAACAACATGAACAACAAGAACATCAACAACCAGAGCAACAAGAACAACAACAACAAGAACAACTAGAACAACAACAACAAGAACAACAAGAACAACAAGAACAACAAGAACATCAAGAACAACAAGAACAACAAGAACAACAAGAACAACAAGAACAACAAGAACATCAAGAACAACAAGATCAACAAGAACAACAAGAACGACAAGAACAGCCGGTACAACAAGAACAACAAGAACAACCTGAACAACAACAACAAGAACAACAACAAGAACAACAAGAACAACAACAACAACAACAACGTGAACAACAAGAACCACTAGAACAAGATCAACAAGGACAACAAGAACAACAAGAACAACAAGAACAACAAGAGCAACAAGAACAACAAGAACAACAAGATCAACAAGAACAACAAGAACAACAAGAACAACAAGAACAACAAGAACAACAAGAACAACAAGAACAACAAGAACAACAAGAACAACAAGAACAACAAGAACAACAACAACAACAACAACGTGAACAACAAGAACCACTAGAACAAGATCAACAAGAACAACAAGAACAACAAGAACAACAAGAACAACAAGAACATCAAGAGCAACAAGAACAACAAGAACAACAAGAAAAGCAAGAACAACAAGAATCACAAGAACAAAAAGAACAACTAGAACAACAAGAACAACAAGAGCAACAAGAACAACAAGAACAACAACAACAAGAACGACAAGAACAACACGAACAACAGGAACAACAGGAACAACAAGAACAACAAGAACAACAACAACAACAAGAGCAACAACAACAAGATCAACAAAAACAACAACAACATGAACAACAAGAACAACAACAACAAGAACAACAAGAACATCAAGAACAGCACGAACAACAAGAACAACAAGAAGAAGAACAACAACAACAACAAGATCAACAAGAACAACAAGAACAGCAAGAACAACAAGAACAACAAGAACAACAAGAAACACAAGAACAACAAGAACAACAAGAACAACAAGAACAAGAACTACATGAACAACAACAACAAGAACGACAAGAACAACATCAACAAGAACGACAATAACAACATCAACATGAACAACAAGAACAACAAGAACAGCAAGAACAACAAGAACAACAAGAACAACAAGAACAACAATAACAACAAGAACAACAAGAACAAGAACAGCAAGGACAACAACAACAAGAACTACATGAACGTCAACAACAAGGATAACAAGAACAACAACAACATGTACCACAAGAACATCAACAACCAGAACAACCAGAACAACAAGAACAACAAGAGCAACAAGAGCAACAAGAGCCACAAGAGCAACAAGAACAACAAGAACAACAAGATCAACAAGAACAACAAGAACAACAAGAACAACAAGAACAACAAGAACATCAAGAACAACACGAACAACAAGAACAACAAGAACAACAAGAAGAACAAGAAGAACAAGAACAACAAGAACAACAAGAACAACAAGAACAACAAGAACAACAAGAACAACAAGAACAACAAGAACAACAAGAACAACAAGAACAACAAGAACAACAAGAACAACAAGAACAACAAGAACAACAAGAACAACAAGAACAACAAGAACAACAAGAACAACAAGAACAACAAGAACAACAAGAACAACAAGAACAACAAGAACAACAAGAACAACAAGAACAACAAGAACAACAAGAACAACAAGAACAACAAGAACAACAAGAACAACAAGAACAACAAGAACAACAAGAACAACAAGAACAACAAGAGCAACAAGAACAACAAGAGCAACAAGAACAACAAGAGCAACAAGAACAACAAGAACAACAAGAACAACAAGAACAACAAGAACATCAAGAACAACAAGAACAACAAGAACAACAAGAACAACAAGAACAACAAGAACAACAAGAACAACAAGAACAACAAGAACAACAAGAACAACAAGAACAACAAGAACAACAAGAACAACAAGAACAACAAGAACAACAAGAACAACAAGAACAACAAGAACAACAAGAACAACAAGAACAACAAGAACAACAAGAGCAACAAGAACAACAAGAACAACAAGAACAACAAGAACAACAAGAACAACAAGAACAACAAGAACAACAAGAACAGCAAGAACAACAAGAACAACAAGAACAACAGGAACAACAAGAACAAGAACATCAAGAACAACAACAACAAGAACTACATGAACAACAACAACAAGAACAACAACAACAACAAGAACAACAAAAACAGGAACAACAGCAACAACAACAAGAACAAAAAGAACAACAACAACAAGAGCAACAACAACATGAACAACAAGAA
>NW_027476089.1:4407500-4415000 GCF_051020955.1 Megalopta genalis | reverse complement strand
AACAACAAGAACAACAAGAACAACAAGAACAACAAGAACAACAAGAACAACAAGAACAACAAGAACAACAAGAACAACAAGAACAACAAGAACAACAAGAACAGCAAGAACAACAAGAACAACAAGAACAACAAGAACAACAAGAACAACAAGAACAACAAGAACAACAAGAACAACAAGAACAACAAGAACAACAAGAACAACAAGAACAACAAGAACAACAAGAACAACGAGAACAACAAGAAGAAAAACAAGTACAACAAGAACAACAAGAACAACAAGAACTTCAAGAACAACAAGAACAACAAGAACTTCAAGAACAACAAGAACAACAAGAACAACAAGAACAACAAGAACATCAAGAACAACAAGAACAACAAGAACAACAAGATCGACAAGAACAGCCGGTAAAACAAGAACAACAAGAACAACCTGAACAACAACGACAAGAACAACAACAAGAACAACAAGAACAACAAGAACAACAAGAACAACAACAACAACAACATGAACAACAAGAACCACTAGAACAACAACAACAAGAACAACAACAACAACAACATGAACAACAAGAACCACTGGAACAACAACAACAAGAACAACAAGAACAACAAGAACAACAATAACAACAAGAACATCAAGAACAACAAGAACAACAGGAACAACAAGAACGACAAGAACAGCCGGTAAAACAAGAACAACAAGAACAACCTGAACAACAACGACAAGAACAACAACAAGAACAACAAGAACAACAAGAACAACAAGAACAACAACAACAACAACATGAACAACAAGAACCACTAGAACAACAACAACAAGAACAACAACAACAACAACATGAACAACAAGAACCACTGGAACAACAACAACAAGAACAACAAGAACAACAAGAACAACAAGAACAACAAGAACAACCTGAACAACAACAACAACAACAACAACATGAACAACAAGAACCACTAGAACAAGAACAACAAGAACAACAAGAACAACAAGAACAACAAGAACAACAAGAACAACAAGAACATCAAGAGCAACAAGAACAACAAGAACAACAAGAAAATCAAGAACAACAAGAATAACAAGAACAACAAGAACAACTAGAACAACAAGAACAACAAGAGCAACAAGAGCAACAAGGACAACAAGAACAACAACAACAAGAACGACAAGAGCAACAACAACAAGAACAACACGAACAACAGGAACAACAAGAACAACAAGAACAACAAGAACAACAAGAACTACAACAACAAGAGCAACAACAACAAGATCAACAAAAACAACAACAACATGAACAACAAGAACAACAACAACAAGAACAACTAGAACAACAACAACAAGAACAACAAGAACATCAAGAACAGCACGAACAACAAGAACAACAAGAAGAAGAACAACAACAACAACAACAAGATCAACAAGAACAACAAGAACAACAAGAACAACAAGAACAACAAGAACAAGAACAGCAAGGACAACAACAACAAGAACTACATGAACGTCAACAACAAGAATAACAAGAACAACAACAACATGTACCACAAGAACATCAACAACCAGAACAACCAGAACAACAAGAACAACAAGAGCAACAAGAGCAACAAGATCAACAAGAACAACAAGAACAACAAGAACAACAAGAACAACAAGAACAACAAGAACAACAAGAACAACAAGAACAACAAGAACAACAAGAACAACAAGAACAACAGGAACAACAAGAACAACAAGAGCAACAAGAACAACAAGAACAACAAGAACAACAAGAACAACAAGAAGAACAAGAACAACAAGAACAACAAGAACAACAAGAACCACAAGAACCACAAGAACCACAAGACCAACAAGACCAACAAGAACAACAAGAACAACAAGAACAACAAGAACAACAAGAGCAACAAGAACAACAAGAACAACAAGAACAACAAGAACAACAAGATCAACAAGAACAACAAGATCAACAAGATCAACAAGAACAACAAGAACAACAAGGACAACAACATCAACAAGAACAACAACAACAACAACAACAACAAGAACAACGAGAACAACGAGAGCAACGAGAACAACAAGAAGAAAAACAAGTACAAGAGCAACAAGAACAACAAGAACAACGAGAACAACAAGAACAACAAGAACAACAAGAACAACAAGAACAACAAGAACAACAAGAACAACAAGAACAACAAGAACAACAAGAACAACAAGAGCAACAAGAACAACAAGAACAACAAGAGCAACAAGAACAACAAGAACAACAAGAACAACAAGAACAACAAGAACAACAAGAACAACAAGAACAACAAGAACAACAAGAACAACAAGAACAACAAGAACAACAAGAACAACAAGAACAACAAGAACAACAAGAACAACAAGAACAACAAGAACAACAAGAACAACAAGAACAACAAGAACAACAAGAACAACAAGAACAACAAGAACAACAAGAACAACAAGAACAACAAGAACAACAAGAACAACAAGAACAACAAGAACAACAAGAACAACAAGAACAACAAGAACAACAAGAACAACAAGAACAACAAGAACAACAAGAACAACAAGAACAACAAGAACAACAAGAACAACAAGAACAACAAGAACAACAAGAACAACAAGAACAACAAGAACAACAAGAACAACAAGAACAACAAGAACAACAAGAACAACAAGAACAACAAGAACAACAAGAACAACAAGATCAACAAGAACAACAAGAACAACAAGAACAACAAGAACAACAAGAACAACAAGATCAACAAGAACAACAAGAACAACAAGAACAACAAGAACAACAAGAACAACAAGAACAACAAGAACAACAAGAACAACAAAAACAACAAGAACAACAAGAACAACAAGAACAACAAGAACAATAAGAACAACAAGAACAACAAGAACAACAACAACAACAACAATAACAACAAGAACAACAACAACAACAACAAGAACAACAAGAACAACAAGAACAACAGCAACAACTACAACAACAACAATAAGAACAACAAGAACAACAAGAACAACAAGGACTACGACAACAACAAGAACAACGACAACAACAACAACGACAACAACAAGAACAACAACAACAAGAACAGCAAGAACAACAACAACACCAAGAACAACAAGAACAACAAGAACAACAAGAACAACGAGAACAACAAGAGCAACAAGAGCAACAAGAGCAACAAGAACAACAAGAACAACAAGAACAACAAGAACAACAAGAACTACAAGAACTACAAAAACAACAAGGACAACAACAACATGAACAGCAAGAACAACAACAACACCAAGAACAACAAGAACAATAAGAGCAACAAGAACAACAAGAACAACAAGGACAACAACAAGAACAACAACAACAACAAGAACAACGAGAACAACGAGAACAACGAGAACAACGAGAACAACGAGAACAACAAGAACAACAAGGACAACAACAACAAGAACAACAAGAACAACAAGAACAACAAGAACAACAAGAACAACAAGAACAACAAGAACAACAAGAACAACAAGAACAACAAGAACAACAAGAACAACAGGAACAACAGGAACAACAAGAACAACAAGAACAACAAGAACAACAAGAACAACAAGAACAACAAGAACAACAAGAACAACAAGAACAACAAGAACAACAAGAACAACAAGAACAACGAGAACAACAAGAAGAAAAACAAGTACAACAAGAGCAACAACAACAACAACAACAACAACAACAAGAACAACGAGAACAACGAGAACCACGAGAACAACGAGAACAACAAGAACAACAAGAACATCAAGAACAACAAGAACAACAAGAACAACAAGAACAACAAGAACAACAAGAACAACAAGAACAACAAGAAAAACAAGAACAACAAGAACAACAAGAACAACAAGAACAACAAGAACAACAAGAACAACAAGAACAACAAGAACAACAAGAACAACAAGATTAACAAGAACAACAAGAACAACAAGAACAACAAGAACAACAAGAACAACAAGAACAACAAGAACAACAAGAACAACAAGAACAACAAGAACAACAAGAACAACAAGAACAACAAGAACAACAGGAACAACAGGAACAACAAGAACAACAACAACAAGAACAACAAGAACAGCAAGAACAACAAGAACAACAACAACAACAAGAACAACAAGAACAAGAACATCAAGAACAACAACAACAAGAACTACATGAACAACAACAACAAGAACAACAAAAACAGGAACAACAGCAACAACAACAAGAACAACAACAAGAACAAAAAGAACAACAACAACAAGAACAACAACAACATGAACAACAAGAACATCAACAACCAGAACAACAAGAAGAACAAAAAGAACAAGAACAACAAGAGCAACAAGAACAACAAGAACAACAAGAACAACAAGAACAACAAGAACAACAAGAACAACAAGAACAACAAGAACAACAAGAACAACAAGAACAACAAGAACAACAAGAACAACAAGGACAACAAGAACAACAAGAACAACAAGAACAACAAGAACAACAAGAACAACAAGAACAACAAGAACAACAAGAACAACAAGATCAACAAGAACAACAAGAACAACAAGAGCAACAAGAACAACAAGAACAACAAGAACAACAAGAACAACAAGAACAACAAGAACAACAGGAACAACAAGAACAACAAGAACAACAAGAACAACAAGAACAACAAGAACAACAAGAACAACAAGAACAACAAGAACAACAACAACAACAACAACAAAAACAACAAGAACAACAAGAACAACAAGAACAACAAGAACAACAACAACAACAAGAACAACAAGAACATCAAGAACAACAAGAACAACAAGAACAACAAGAACAACAAGAACAACAAGAACATCAAGAACAACAAGATCAACAAGAACAACAAGAACGACAAGAACAGCCGGTACAACAAGAACAACAAGAACAACCTGAACAACAACAACAAGAACAACAACAAGAACAACAAGAAGAACAACAACAAGAACAACAACAAGAACAACAAGAACAACAACAACAACAACAACGTGAACAACAAGAACCACTAGAACAAGAACAACAAGAACAACAAGAACAACAAGAACAACAAGAACGACAAGAACAAGAACAACAAGAACAACAATTACAGCAAGAACAACAAGAACAACAAGAACAACAAGAACAACAAGAACAACAAGAACAACAAGAACAACAAGAACAACAAGAACAACAAGAACAAAAAGAACAACAAGAACAACAAGAACAACAAGAACAACAAGAACAACAAGAACAACAAGAACAACAAGAACAACAAGAACAACAAGAACAACAAGAACAACAAGAACAACAAGAACAACAAGATCAACAAGAACAACAAGAACAACAAGGACAACAACAACAACAACAAGAACAACAACAACAACAACAACAACAACAAGAACAACGAGAGCCACGAGAGCAACGAGAACAACAAGAAGAAAAACAAGTACAAGACCAACAAGAACAACAAGAACAACAAGAACAACAAGAACAACAAGAACAACAAGAACAACAAGAACAACAAGAACAACAAGAACAACAAGAACAACAAGAACAACAAGAACAACAATAACAACAAGAACAACAAGAACAACAAGAACAACAAGAACAACAAGAACAACAAGAACAATAAGAACAACAAGAACAACAAGAACAACAGGAACAACAAGAACAACAAGAACAACAAGAACAACAAGATCAACAAGATCAACAAGGACAACAAGGACAACAAGTACAACAAGAACAACAAGAACATCAAGAACAACAAGAACAACAAGAAGAACAAGAAGAACAAGAAGAACAAGAAGAACAAGAGGAACAAGAACAACAAGAACAACAAGGACAACAAGAACAACAAGAACAACAAGAACAACAAGAACAACAAGAACAACAAGAACAACAAGAACAACAAGAACAACAAGAACAACAAGAACAACAAGAACAACAAGAACAACAAGAACAACAAGAACAACAAGAACAACAAGATCAACAAGAACAACAAGAACAACAAGAACAACAAGAACAACAAGAAGAACAAGAAGAACAAGAACAACAAGGACAACAAGAACAACAAGACAACAAGAACAACAAGAACAACAAGAACAACAAGAACAACAAGAACAACAAGAACAACAAGAACAACAAGAACAACAAGAACAACAGCAACAACTACAACAACAACAATAAGAACAACAAGAACAACAAGAACAACAAGGACTACGACAACAACAAGAACAACGACAACAACAACAACGACAACAACAAGAACAACAACAACAAGAACAGCAAGAACAACAACAACACCAAGAACAACAAGAACAACAAGAACAACAAGAACAACGAGAACAACAAGAGCAACAAGAGCAACAAGAGCAACAAGAGCAACAAGAACAACAAGAACAACAAGAACAACAAGAACAACAAGAACTACAAGAACTACAAAAACAACAAGGACAACAACAACATGAACAGCAAGAACAACAACAACACCAAGAGCAACAAGAACAATAAGAGCAACAAGAACAACAAGAACAACAAGGACAACAACAAGAACAACAACAACAACAAGAACAACGAGAACAACGAGAACAACGAGAACAACGAGAACAACGAGAACAACAAGAACAACAAGGACAACAACAACAAGAACAACAAGAACAACAAGAACAACAAGAACAACAAGAACAACAAGAACAACAAGAACAACAAGAACAACAAGAACAACAAGAACAACAAGAACAACAGGAACAACAGGAACAACAAGAACAACAAGAACAACAAGAACAAAAAGAACAACAAGAACAACAAGAACAACAAGAACAACAAGAACAACAAGAACAACAAGAACAACAAGAACAACGAGAACAACAAGAAGAAAAACAAGTACAACAAGAGCAACAACAACAACAACAACAACAACAACAAGAACAACGAGAACAACGAGAACCACGAGAACAACGAGAACAACAAGAACAACAAGAACAACAAGAACAACAAGAACAACAAGAACAACAAGAACAACAAGAACAACAAGAACAACAAGAACAACAAGATTAACAAGAACAACAAGAACAACAAGAACAACAAGAACAACAAGAACAACAAGAACAACAAGAACAACAAGAACAACAAGAACAACAAGAACAACAAGAACAACAAGAACAACAGGAACAACAAGAACAACAAGAACAACAACAACAAGAACAACAAGAACAGCAAGAACAACAAGAACAACAACAACAACAAGAACAACAAGAACAAGAACATCAAGAACAACAACAACAAGAACTACATGAACAACAACAACAAGAACAACAAAAACAGGAACAACAGCAACAACAACAAGAACAACAACAAGAACAAAAAGAACAACAACAACAAGAACAACAACAACATGAACAACAAGAACATCAACAACCAGAACAACAAGAAGAACAAAAAGAACAAGAACAACAAGAGCAACAAGA
>NW_027476089.1:4392500-4395000 GCF_051020955.1 Megalopta genalis | reverse complement strand
ACAACAAGAACAACAAGAACAACAAGAACAACAAGAACAACAAGAACAACAAGAACAACAGGAACAACAGGAACAACAAGAACAACAAGAACAACAACTACAACAACAACAACAAGAGCATCAAGAACAACAAGAACAACAAGAACAACAAGAACAACAAGAACAACAAGAACAACAAGAACAACAAGAACAACAAGAACAACAAGAACAACAAGAACAACAAGAACAACAAGAACAACAAGAACAACAAGAACAACAAGAACAACAACAACAACAACAACAAGAACAACGAGAACAACAAGAAGAAAAACAAGTACAACAAGAGCAACAACAACAACAACAACAACAACAACAACAAGAAGAACAACGAGAACAACGAGAACAACGAGAACAACGAGAACAACGAGAACAACGAGAACAACGAGAACAACAAGAACAACAAGAACAACAAGAACAACAAGAACAACAAGGACAACAAGGACAACAAGGACAACAAGGACAACAAGAACAACAAGAACAACAAGAACAACAAGAACAACAAGAACAACAAGAACAACAAGAACAACAAGAACAACAAGAACAACAAGAACAACAAGAACAACAAGAACAACAAGAACAACAAGAACCACAAGAACCACAAGAACCACAAGACCAACAAGACCAACAAGAACAACAAGAACAACAAGAACAACAAGTACAACAAGAACAACAAGAACATCAAGAACAACAAGAACAACAAGAACAACAAGAACAACAAGAACAACAAGAACAACAAGAACAACAAGAACAACAAGAACAACAAGAACAACAAGAACAACAAGAACAACAAGAACAAGAAGAACAAGAAGAACAACAAGAACAACAAGAACAACAAGAACAACAAGAACAACAAGAACAACAAGAACAACAAGAACAACAAGAACAACAAGAACAACAAGAACAACAAGAACAACAAGAACAACAAGAACAACAAGAACAACAAGAACAACAAGAACAACAAGAACAACAAGATTAACAAGAACAACAAGAACAACAAGAACAACAAGAACAACAAGAACAACAAGAACAACAAGAACAACAAGAACAACAAGAACAACAAGAACTACAAGAACTACAAAAACAACAAGGACAACAACAACATTAACAGCAAGAACAACAACAACACCAAGAACAACAAGAACAACAAGAGCAACAAGAACAACAAGAACAACAAGGACAACAACAAGAACAACAAGAAGAACAACAACAACAACAACAACAACAACAACAAGAACAACGAGAACAACGAGAACAACGAGAGCAACGAGAACAACAAGAAGAAAAACAAGTACAAGAACAACGAGAACAACAAGAACAACAAGAACAACAAGAACAACAAGAACAACAAGAACAACAAGAACAACAAGAACAACGAGAACAACGAGAACAACAAGAGCAACAAGAGCAACAAGAGCAACAAGAACAACAAGAACAACAAGAACAACAAGAACAACAAGAACAACAAGAACTACAAGAACTACAAAAACAACAAGGACAACAACAACATTAACAGCAAGAACAACAACAACACCAAGAACAACAAGAACAACAAGAGCAACAAGAACAACAAGAACAACAAGGACAACAACAAGAACAACAAGAAGAACAACAACAACAACAACAACAACAACAACAAGAACAACGAGAACAACGAGAACAACAAGAGCAACAAGGACAACAACAATAACAAGAACAACAAGAACAACAAGAACAACAAGAACAACAAGAACAACAAGAACAACAAGAACAACAAGAACAACAAGAACAACAAGAACAACAAGAACAACAAGAACAACAACAACAACAAGAACAACGAGAACAACAAGAAGAAAAACAAGTACAACAAGAGCAACAACAACAACAACAACAAGAAGAACAACGAGAACAACGAGAACAACGAGAACAACGAGAACAACGAGAACAACGAGAACAACGAGAACAACGAGAACAACGAGAACAACGAGAACAACAAGAACAACAAGAACAACAAGAACAACAAGGACAACAAGAACAACAAGAACAACAAGAACAACAAGAACAACAAGAACAACAACAACAAGAACAACAAGAACAGCAAGAACAACAAGAACAACAAGAACAACAAGAACAACAAGAACAACAAGAGCAACAAGAACAATAAGAACAACAAGAACAACAAGAACAACAAGAACAACAAGAACAACAAGAACAACAAGAACAACAAGAACAACAAGAACAACAAGAACAACAAGAACAACAAGAACAACAAGAACAACAAGAACAACAAGGACAACAAGAACAACAAGAACAACAAGAACAACAAGAACAACAGGAACAACAAGAACAACAAGAGCAACAAGAACAACAAGAACAACAAGAACAACAAGAACAACAAGAAGAACAAGAACAACAAGAACAACAAGAACAACAAGAACCACAAGAACCACAAGAACCACAAGACCAACAAGACCAACAAGAACAA
>NW_027476089.1:4370000-4372500 GCF_051020955.1 Megalopta genalis | reverse complement strand
AGAACAACAAGAACAACAAGAACAACAAGACCAACAAGACCAACAAGAACAACAAGAACAACAAGAACAACAAGAACAACAAGTACAACAAGAGCAACAAGAACATCAAGAACAACAAGAGCAACAAGAACAAAAAGATCAACAAGAACAACAAGATCAACAAGATCAACAAGAACAACAAGAACAACAAGGACAACAACAACAAGAACAACAACAACAACAACAACAACAACAAGAACAACAAGAACAACAAGAACAACAAGAACAACAAGAACAACAAGAACAACAAGAACAACAAGAACAACAAGAGCAACAAGAACAACAAGAACAACAAGAACAACAAGAACAACAAGAGCAACAAGAGCAACAAGAACAACAAGAGCAACAAGAACAACAAGAACAACAAGAGCAACAAGAACAACAAGATCAACAAGAACAACAAGATCAACAAGATCAACAAGAACAACAAGAACAACAAGGACAACAACAACAACAAGAACAACAACAACAACAACAACAACAAGAACAACGAGAACAACAAGAACAACAAGAACAACAAGAACAACAAGAGCAACAAGAACAACAAGAACAACAAGAACAACAAGAACAACGAGAGCAACGAGAGCAACAAGAACAACAAGAACAACAAGAACAACAAGAACAACAAGTACAACAAGAGCAACAAGAACAACAAGAACAACAAGAACAACACGAACAACAAGATCAACAAGGACAACAACAACAACAACAACAACAACAACAACAACAAGAACAACGAGAACAACGAGAACAACGAGAACAACGAGAACAACGAGAACAACCAGAACAACAAGAACAACAAGAAGAACAAGAACAACAAGAAGAACAAGAACAACAAGACCAACAAGAACAACAAGAACAACAAGAACAACAAGTACTACAAGAACTACAAGAACATCAAGAACAACAAGAACAACAAGAACAACAAGAACAACGAGAACAACAAGAACAACAAGAACAACAAGAACAACAAGATCAACAAGAACAACAAGAACAACAAGAACAACAAGAACAACAAGAACAACAAGAACAACAAGAACAACAAGAACAACAAGAACAACAAGAACAACAAGAACAACGAGAACAACGAGAACAACGAGAACAACGAGAACAACCAGAACAACAAGAACAACAAGAAGAACAAGAACAACAAGAAGAACAAGAACAACAAGACCAACAAGAACAACAAGAACAACAAGAACAACAAGTACTACAAGAACTACAAGAACATCAAGAACAACAAGAACAACAAGAACAACAAGAACAACGAGAACAACAAGAACAACAAGAACAACAAGAACAACAAGATCAACAAGAACAACAAGAACAACAAGAACAACAAGAACAACAAGAACAACAAGAACAACAAGAACAACAAGAACAACAAGAACAACAAGAACAACAAGAACAACAAGAACAACAAGAACAACAAGAACAACAAGAACAACAAGAACAACAAGAACAACAAGAACAACAAGAACAACAAGAACAACAAGAACAACAAGAACAACAAGAACAACAAGAACAACAAGAACAACAAGAACAACAAGAACAACAAGAACAACAAGAACAACAAGAACAACAAGAACAACAACAACAACAAGAACATCGAGAACATCGAGAACAACGAGAACAACAAGAACAACAAGAACAACATGAACAACAACAACAACAACAACAAGAACAACGAGAACATCGAGAACAACGAGAACAACGAGAACAACAAGAACAACAAGGGCTACGACAACAACAACAAGAACAACGCGAACAACCAGAAGAAAAACAAGAACAACAAGTACAACAAGAACAACAATTACAACAAGAACAACAAGAACAACAAGAACAACAAGAACAACAAGAACAACAAGAACAACAAGAACAACAAGAACAACAAGAACAACAAGAACAACAAGAACAACAAGAACAACAAGAACAACAAGAACAACAAGAACAACAAGAACAACGAGAACAACGAGAACAACGAGAACAACGAGAACAACGAGAACAACGAGAACAACGAGAACAACGAGAACAACAAGAACAACAAGAACAAAAGAACAACACGAACAACACGAACAACAAGATCAACAAGGACAACAACAACAACAACAACAACAACAACAACAACAACAACAAGAACAACGAGAACAACGAGAACAACGAGAACAACGAGAACAACGAGAACAACAAGAACAACAAGAACAAAAGAACAACACGAACAACACGAACAACAAGATCAACAAGGACAACAACAACAACAACAACAACAACAACAACAACAAGAACAACGAGAACAACGAGAACAACGAGAACAACGAGAACAACGAGAACAACCAGAACAACAAGAACAACAAGAAGAACAAGAACAACAAGAAGAACAAGAACAACAAGACCAACAAGAACAACAAGAACAACAAGAACAACAAGTACTACAAGAACTACAAGAACATCAAGAACAACA
>NW_027476089.1:4337500-4340000 GCF_051020955.1 Megalopta genalis | reverse complement strand
AAGAACAACAAGAACAACAAGAACAACAAGAGCAACAAGAACAACAAGAACAACAAGAACAACAACAACAACAAGAACAACGAGAACAACAAGAAGAAATACAAGTACAACAAGAGCAACAACAACAACAACAACAACAACAAGAAGAAGAAGAGCAACGAGAACAACGAGAACAACGAGAACAACGAGAACAACGAGAACAACAAGAACAACAAGAACAACAAGAACAACAAGAACAACAAGAACAACAAGGACAACAAGGACAACAAGGACAACAAGGACAACAACAACAACAAGAACGAGAACAACAAGAACAACAAGAACAACAAGGACAACAACAACAACAACAAGAACAACAGGAACAACAACAACAACAACAACAACAAGAACAACGAGAACAACGAGAGCAACAAGAACAACAAGAGCAACAAGACCAACAAGAACAACAAGAGCAACAAGAACAACAAGAACAACAAGAACAACAAGAACAACAAGAACCACAAGAACCACAAGAACAACAAGAACAACAAGAACAACAAGATCAACAAGATCAACAAGAACAACAAGGACAACAAGAACAACAAGAAGAAAAACAAGTACAAGAGCAACAAGAACAACAAGAACAACAAGAACAACAAGAACAACAAGAACAACGAGAACAACAAGAAGAAATACAAGTACAACAAGAGCAACAACAACAACAACAACAACAACAACAAGAAGAAGAACAACGAGAACAACGAGAACAACGAGAACAACGAGAACAACGAGAACAACAAGAACAACAAGAACAACAAGAACAACAAGAACAACAAGAACAACAAGGACAACAAGGACAACAAGGACAACAAGGACAACAACAACAACAAGAACGAGAACAACAAGAACAACAAGAACAACAAGGACAACAACAACAACAACAAGAACAACAGGAACAACAACAACAACAACAACAACAAGAACAACGAGAACAACGAGAGCAACAAGAACAACAAGAGCAACAAGACCAACAAGAACAACAAGAGCAACAAGAACAACAAGAACAACAAGAACAACAAGAACAACAAGAAGAACAAGAACAACAAGAACAACAAGAACAACAAGAACCACAAGAACCACAAGAACAACAAGAACAACAAGAACAACAAGATCAACAAGATCAACAAGAACAACAAGGACAACAAGAACAACAAGAAGAAAAACAAGTACAAGAGCAACAAGAACAACAAGAACAACAAGAACAACAAGAACAACAAGAACAACAAGAACAACAAGAACAACAAGAACAACAAGAACAACAAGAACAACAAGAACAACAAGAACAACAAGAACAACAAGAACAACAAGAACAATAAGAACAACAAGAACAACAAGAACAACAAGAACAACAAGAACAACAAGAACAACAAGAACAACAAGAACAACAAGAACAACAAGAACAACAAGAACAACAAGAACAACAAGAACAACAAGAACAACAAGAACAACAAGAACAACAAGAACAACAGGAACAACAGGAACAACAAGAACAACAAGAACAACAAGAACAACAAGAACAACAAGATCAACAAGATCAACAAGAACAACAAGAACAACAAGAACAACAAGAACAACAAGAACAACAAGAACAAAAAGAACAACAAGAACAACAAGAACAACAAGAACAACAAGAACAACAAGAGCAACAAGAACAACAAGAACAACAAGAACAACAACAACAACAAGAACAACGAGAACAACAAGAAGAAATACAAGTACAACAAGAGCAACAACAACAACAACAACAACAACAAGAAGAAGAAGAGCAACGAGAACAACGAGAACAACGAGAACAACGAGAACAACGAGAACAACAAGAACAACAAGAACAACAAGAACAACAAGAACAACAAGAACAACAAGGACAACAAGGACAACAAGGACAACAAGGACAACAACAACAACAAGAACGAGAACAACAAGAACAACAAGAACAACAAGGACAACAACAACAACAACAAGAACAACAGGAACAACAACAACAACAACAACAACAAGAACAACGAGAACAACGAGAGCAACAAGAACAACAAGAGCAACAAGACCAACAAGAACAACAAGAGCAACAAGAACAACAAGAACAACAAGAACAACAAGAACAACAAGAACCACAAGAACCACAAGAACAACAAGAACAACAAGAACAACAAGATCAACAAGATCAACAAGAACAACAAGGACAACAAGAACAACAAGAAGAAAAACAAGTACAAGAGCAACAAGAACAACAAGAACAACAAGAACAACAAGAACAACAAGAACAACAAGAACAACAAGAACAACAAGAACAACAAGAACAACAAGAACAACAAGAACAACAAGAACAACAAGAACAACAAGAACAACAAGAACAATAAGAACAACAAGAACAACAAGAACAACAAGAACAACAAGAACAACAAGAACAACAAGAACAACAAGAACAACAAGAACAACAAGAACAACAAGAACAACAAGAACA
>NW_027476089.1:4332500-4335000 GCF_051020955.1 Megalopta genalis | reverse complement strand
CAACAAGAACAACAAGAACAACAAGAACAACAAGAACAACAAGAACAACAAGAACAACAAGAACAACAAGAACAACAAGAACAACAAGAACAACAAGAACAACAAGAACAACAAGAACAACAAGAACAACAAGAACAACAAGAACAACAAGAACAACAAGAACAACAAGAACAACAAGAACAACAAGAACAACAAGAACAACAAGAACAACAAGAACAACAAGAACAACAAGAACAACAAGAACAACAAGAACAACAAGAACAACAACAACAACAAGAACATCGAGAACATCGAGAACAACGAGAACAACAAGAACAACAAGAACAACATGAACAACAACAACAACAACAACAAGAACAACGAGAACATCGAGAACAACGAGAACAACGAGAACAACAAGAACAACAAGGGCTACGACAACAACAACAACAACAACAACAACAACAACAAGAACAACGCGAACAACCAGAAGAAAAACAAGAACAACAAGTACAACAAGAACAACAATTACAACAAGAACAACAAGAACAACAAGAACAACAAGAACAACAAGAACAACAAGAACAACAAGAACAACAAGAACAACAAGAACAACAAGAACAACAAGAACAACAAGAACAACAAGAACAACAAGAACAACAAGAGCAACAAGAACAACAATTACAACAAGAACAACAAGAACAACAAGAAGAACAAGAACAACAAGAACAACAAGAACAACAAGAACAACAAGAACAACAAGAACAACAAGAACAACAAGAACAACAAGATCAACAAGGACAACAAGTACAACAAGATCAACAAGGACAACAAGTACAACAAGAACAACAAGAACAACAAGAACAACAAGAACAACGAGAACAACAAGAACAACAAGAACAACAAGAACAACAAGAACAACGAGAACAACGAGAACAACGAGAACAACGAGAACAACGAGAACAACGAGAACAACAAGAACAACAAGAACAAAAGAACAACACGAACAACACGAACAACAAGATCAACAAGGACAACAACAACAACAACAACAACAACAAGAACAACGAGAACAACGAGAACAACGAGAACAACGAGAACAACGAGAACAACAAGAACAACAAGAACAACAAGAAGAACAAGAACAACAAGAAGAACAAGAACAACAAGACCAACAAGAACAACAAGAACAACAAGAACAACAAGTACTACAAGAACAACAAGAACATCAAGAACAACAAGAACAACAAGAACAACAAGAACAACGAGAACAACAAGAACAACGAGAACAACGAGAGCAACGAGAACAACAAGAAGAAAAACAAGTACAAGAGCAACAAGAACAACAAGAACAACAAGAACAACAAGAACAACAAGAACAACAAGAACAACAAGATCAACAAGGACAACAAGTACAACAAGATCAACAAGGACAACAAGTACAACAAGAACAACAAGAACAACAAGAACAACAAGAACAACAAGAACAACAAGAACAACAAGAACAACAAGAGCAACAAGAGCAACAAGAACAACAAGAGCAACAAGAACAACAAGAACAACAAGATCAACAAGAACAACAAGATCAACAAGAACAACAAGATCAACAAGATCAACAAGAACAACAAGGACAACAAGGACAACAACAACAACAAGAACAACAACAACAACAACAAGAACAACGAGAACAACGAGAGCAACGAGAACAACAAGAAGAAAAACAAGTACAAGAACAACAAGAACAACAAGAACAACAAGAACAACAAGAACAACAAGAACAACAAGAACAACAAGAACAACAAGAACAACAAGAACAACAAGAACAACAAGAACAACAAGAACAACAAGAACAACAAGAACAACAAGAACAACAAGAACAACAAGAACAACAAGAACAACAAGAACAACAAGAACAACAAGAACAACAAGAACAACAAGAACAACAAGAACAACAAGAACAACAAGAACAACAAGAACAACAAGAACAACAAGAACAACAAGAACAACAACAACAACAAGAACATCGAGAACATCGAGAACAACGAGAACAACAAGAACAACAAGAACAACATGAACAACAACAACAACAACAACAAGAACAACGAGAACATCGAGAACAACGAGAACAACGAGAACAACAAGAACAACAAGGGCTACGACAACAACAACAACAACAACAACAACAACAACAAGAACAACGCGAACAACCAGAAGAAAAACAAGAACAACAAGTACAACAAGAACAACAATTACAACAAGAACAACAAGAACAACAAGAACAACAAGAACAACAAGAACAACAAGAACAACAAGAACAACAAGAACAACAAGAACAACAAGAACAACAAGAACAAGAAGAACAACAAGAACAACAAGAACAACAAGAGCAACAAGAACAACAATTACAACAAGAACAACAAGAACAACAAGAAGAACAAGAACAACAAGAACAACAAGAACAACAAGAACAACAAGAACAACAAGAACAACAAGAACAACAAGAACAACAAGATCAACAAGG
>NW_027476089.1:4285000-4327500 GCF_051020955.1 Megalopta genalis | reverse complement strand
ACAACAAGAACAACAAGAGCAACAAGAACAACAACAACAAGTACAACAAGAACAACAACAGCATGAACAACAAGAACATCAACAACCAGAACAACAAGAACAACAACAACAACAAAAACAGGAACAACAACAACAACATCAAGAACAACAACAAGAACAACAAGAACAAGAACAACAAGAACCACAACAACATGAACAACAAGAACAACAAGAAGAACAAGAACAACAAGAACAACAAGAACAACAAGAACAACAAGATCAATAAGAACAACAAGAACAACAAGAACAACAAGAACAACAAGAACAACAAGAACAACAAGAACAACAAGAACAACAAGAACAACAAGAACAACAAGAACAACAAGAACAACAAGAACAACAAGAACAACAAGAACAACAAGAACAACAAGAACAACAAGAACAACAAGAACAACAAGAACAACAAGAACAACAAGAACAACAAGAACAACAAGAACAACAAGAACAACAAGAACAACAAGAACAACAAGAACAACAAGAACAACAAGAACAACAAGAACAACAAGAACAACAAGAACAACAAGAACAACAAGAACAACAAGAACTACATGAACAACAACAACAACAAGAACGACAAGAACAACATCAACAAGAACAACAAAAACAACAACAACATGAACAACAAGAACAACAAGAACAGCAAGAACAACAACAACAAGGACAGCAAGGACAACAACAACAAGAACTACATGAACGTCAACAACAAGAATAACAAGAACAACAACAACAAGTACAACAAGAACAACAACAACATGAACAACAAGAACATCAACAACCAGAACAACAAGAACAACAACAACAACAAAAACAGGAACAACAACAACAACATCAAGAACAACAACAAGAACAACAAGAACAAGAACAACAACAACAAGAACAACTAGAACAACAACAACAAAAACAACAAGAACATCAAGAACAGCACGAACAACAAGAACAACAAGAAGAAGAACAACAACAACAACAAGATCAACAAGAACAACAAGAACAACAAGAACAACAAGAACAACAAGAACAAGAACAGCAAGAACAACAACAACAAGAACTACATGAACAACAACAACAAGAACGACAAGAACAACATCAACAAGAACAACAACAACAACAAGATCAACAAGAACAACAAGAACAACAAGAACAACAAGAACAACAAGAACAAGAACAGCAAGAACAACAACAACAAGAACTACATGAACAACAACAACAAGAACGACAAGAACAACATCAACAAGAACAACAAAAACAACAACAACATGAACAACAAGAACAGCAAGAACAACAAGAACAACAAGAACAACAAGAACAACAAGAACAACAAGAACAAGAACATCAAGGACAACAACAACAAGAACTACATGAACGTCAACAACAAGAATAACAAGAACAACAACAACATGTACCACAAGATCATCAACAACCAGAACAACCAGAACAACAAGAACAACAAGAGCAACAAGAGCAACAAGAGCCACAATAGCACCAAGAACAACAAGAACAACAAGAACAACAAGAACAACAAGAACAGCAAGAACAACAAGAACAACAAGAACAACAAGAACAACAAGAACAACAAGAACAACAAGAATAAGGACAGCAAGGTCAACAACAACAAGAACTACATGAACGTCAACAACAAGAATAACAAGAACAACAACAACATGAACGACAAGAACATCAACAACCAGAACAACCTGAACAACAACAACAAGAACAACAAGAACAACAACAACATGAACAACAAGAACATCAACAACCAGAACAACAAGAACAACAACAACAACAAAAACAGGAACAACAACAACAACATCAAGAACAACAACAAGAACAACAAGAACAAGAACAACAAGAACAAGAACAGCAAGAACAACAACAACATGTACAACAAGAACATCAACAACCAGAACAACAAGAACAACAAGAACAACAAGAACAAGAACAACAAGAACAACAAGAACAACAAGAACAACAAGAACAAGAACAACAAGAACAACAAGAACAACAACAACATGAACCACAAGAACATCAACAGCCAGAACAACCAGAACAACAAGAACAACAAGAGCAACAAGAGCAACAAGAGCAACATGAACAACAAGAACAACAAGAACAACAAGAACAACAAGAACAACAACAACAGGAACAACAAGAACAACAAGAACAGCAAGAACAACAAGAACAAGAACAGCAAGAGCAACAACAACAAGAACTACATGAACAACAAGAACATCAACAACCAGAGCAACAAGAACAACAACAACAAGAACAACTAGAACAACAACAACAAGAACAACAAGAACAACAAGAACATCAAGAACAACAAGAACAACAAGAACAACAAGAACAACAAGAACAACAAGAACATCAAGAACAACAAGATCTACAAGAACAACAAGAACGACAAGAACAGCCGGTACAACAAGAACAACAAGAACAACCTGAACAACAACAACAAGAACAACAACAACAACAACAACAACATGAACAACAAGAACCACTAGAACAAGAACAACAAGAACAACCAGAACAACAAGAACAACAAGAACAACAAGAGCAACAAGAACAACAAGAACAACAAGATCAACAAGAACAACAAGAACAACAAGAACAACAAGAACAACAAGAACAACAAGAACAACAAGAACAACAAGAACAACAAGAACATCAAGAGCAACAAGAACAACAAGAACAACAAGAAAAGCAAGAACAACAAGAATAACAAGAACAACAAGAACAACAAGAACAACAAGAACAACAAGAACAACAAGAACAACAAGAACAACAAGAACAACAAGAACAACAAGAACAACAAGAACAACAAGAACAACAAGAACAACAAGAACAACAAGAACAACAAGAACAACAAGAACAACAAGAACAACAAGAACAACAAGAACAACAAGAACAACAAGAACAACAAGAACAACAACAACAACAAGAACATCGAGAACATCGAGAACATCGAGAACAACGAGAACAACAAGAACAACAAGAACAACATGAACAACAACAACAACAACAACAAGAACAACGAGAACATCGAGAACAACGAGAACAACGAGAACAACAAGAACAACAAGGGCTACGACAACAACAACAACAACAACAACAACAAGAACAACGCGAACAACCAGAAGAAAAACAAGAACAACAAGTACAACAAGAACAACAATTACAACAAGAACAACAAGAACAACAAGAACAACAAGAACAACAAGAACAACAAGAACAACAAGAACAACAAGAACAACAAGAACAACAAGAACAACAAGAACAACAAGAACAACAAGAACAACAAGAGCAACAAGAACAACAAGAACAACAAGAACAACAAGAACAACAAGAACAACAAGAGCAACAAGAACAACAATTACAACAAGAACAACAAGAACAACAAGAACAACAAGAACAACAAGAACAACAAGAACAACAAGAACAACAAGAACAACAAGAACAACAAGAACAACAAGAACAACAAGATCAACAAGAACAACAATTACAACAAGAACAACAAGAACAACAAGAACAACAAGAACAACAAGAACAACAAGAACAACAAGAACAACAAGAACAACAAGAACAACAAGAACAACAACAACAAGTACAACAAGAACAACAACAACATGAACAACAAGAACATCAACAACCAGAACAACAAGAACAACAACAACAACAAAAACAGGAACAACAATAACAACATCAAGAACAACAACAAGAACAACAAGAACAACAAGAACAAGAACAACAAGAACCACAACAACATGAACAACAAGAACATCAACAACCAGAACAACAAGAACAACAAGAAGAACAAGAACAACAAGAACAACAAGAACAACAAGAACAACAAGAACAACAAGAACAACAAGAACAACAAGATCAATAAGAACAACAAGAACAACAAGAACAACAAGAACAACAAGAACAACAAGAACAACAAGAACAACAAGAACAACAAGAACAACAAGAACAACAAGAACAACAAGAACAACAAGAACAACAAGAACAACAAGAACAACAAGAACAACAAGAACAACAAGAACAACAAGAACAACAAGAACAACAAGAACAACAAGAACAACAAGAACAACAAGAACAACAAGAAGAACAAGAACAACAAGAACAACAAGAACAACAAGAACAACAAGAACAACAAGAACAACAAGAACAACAAGAACATCAAGAACAACAAGAACAACAAGAACAAGAACAACAACAACAAGAACTACATGAACAACAACAACAAGAACGACAAGAACAACATCAACAAGAACAACAAAAACAACAACAACATGAACAACAAGAACAACAAGAACAGCAAGAACAACAAGAACAACAAGAACAACAAGAACAAGGACAGCAAGGACAACAACAACAAGAACTACATGAACGTCAACAACAAGAATAACAAGAACAACAACAACAATTACAACAAGAACAACAACAACATGAACAACAAGAACATCAACAACCAGAACAACAAGAACAACAACAACAACAAAAGCAGGAACAACAACAACAACATCAAGAACAACAACAAGAACAACAAGAACAAGAACAACAACAACAAGAACAACTAGAACAACAACAACAAAAACAACAATAACATCAAGAACAGCACGAACAACAAGAACAACAAGAAGAAGAAGAAGAACAACAACAAGATCAACAAGAACTGCAAGAACAACAACAACAAGAACTGCAAGAACAACAACAACAAGAACTACATGAACAACAACAACAAGAACGACAAGAACAACATCAACAAGAACAACAAAAACAACAACAACATGAACAACAAGAACAACAAGAACAGCAAGAACAACAAGAACAACAAGAACAACAAGAACAAGAACAGCAAGGACAACAACAACAAGAACTACATGAACGTCAACAACAAGAATAACAAGAACAACAACAACATGTACCACAAGAACATCAACAACCAGAACAACCAGAACAACAAGAACAACAAGAGCAACAAGAGCAACAAGAGCCACAAGAGCAACAAGAACAAGGACAGCAAGGTCAACAACAACAAGAACTACATGAACGTCAACAACAAGAATAACAAGAACAACAACAACATGAACGACAAGAACATCAACAACCAGAACAACCAGAACAACAACAACAAGAACAACAAGAACAACAACAACATGAACAACAAGAACATCAACAACCAGAACAACAAGAACAACAACAACAACAAAAACAGGAACAACAACAACAACATCAAGAACAACAACAAGAACAACAAGCACAAGAACAACAAGAACAACAACAACATGTACAACAAGAACATCAACAACCAGAACAACAAGAACAACAAGAACAACAAGAACAACAAGAGCAACAAGAACAACAAGAACAACAAGAACAACAAGAACAACAAGAATGACAAGAACAACAAGAACAACAAGAACAACAAGAACAACAAGAACAACAAGAACAACAAGAACAACAAGAACAGCCGGTACAACAAGAACAACAAGAACAACCTGAACAACAACAACATGAACAACAAGAACATCAACAACCAGAACAACAAGAAGAACAAAAAGAACAAGAACAACAAGAACAACAAGAACAACAAGAACAACAAGAACAACAAGAACAACAAGAACAACAAGAACAACAAGAACAACAAGAACAACAAGAACAACAAGAACAACAAGAACAACAAGAACAACAAGAACAACAAGAACAACAAGAACAACAAGAACAACAAGAACAACAAGAACAACAAGAACAACAAGAACAACAAGAACAACAAGAACAACAAGAACAACAAGAACAACAAGAACAACAACAACAAGAGCAACAAGAACAGCAAGAACAACAAGAACAACAAGAACATCAAGAACAACAAGAACATCAAGAACAACAAGAACAACAAGAGCAACAAGAACAACAACAACAAGTACAACAAGAACAACAACAACATGAACAACAAGAACATCAACAACCAGAACAACAAGAACAACAACAACAACAAAAACAGGAACAACAACAACAACATCAAGAACAACAACAAGAACAACAAGAACAAGAACAACAAGAACCACAACAACATGAACAACAAGAACATCAACAACCAGAACAACAAGAACAACAAGAACAACAAGAACAACAAGAACAACAAGAACAACAAGAACAACAAGAACAACAAGAACAACAAGAACAACAAGAACAACAAGAACAACAAGAACAACAAGAACAACAAGAACAACAAGAACAACAAGAACAACGAGAACAACAAGAACAACAAGAACAACAAGAACAACAAGAACAACAAGAACAACAAGAACAACAAGAACAACAAGAACAACAAGAACAACAAGAACAACAAGAACAACAACAACAAGAACAACAAGAACAGCAAGAACAACAAGAACAACAAGAACATCAAGAACAACAAGAACATCAAGAACAACAAGAACAACAAGAGCAACAAGAACAACAACAACAAGTACAACAAGAACAACAACAACATGAACAACAAGAACATCAACAACCAGAACAACAAGAACAACAACAACAACAAAAACAGGAACAACAACAACAACATCAAGAACAACAACAAGAACAACAAGAACAAGAACAACAAGAACCACAACAACATGAACAACAAGAACATCAACAACCAGAACAACAAGAACAACAAGAAGAACAAGAACAACAAGAACAACAAGAACAACAAGAACAACAAGATCAATAAGAACAACAAGAACAACAAGATCAATAAGAACAACAAGAACAACAAGAACAACAAGAACAACAAGAACAACAAGAACAACAAGAACAACAAGAACAACAAGAACAACAAGAACAACAAGAACAACAAGAACAACAAGAACAACAAGAACAACAAGAACAACAAGAACAACAAGAACAACAAGAACAACAAGAACAACAAGAACAACAAGAACAACAAGAACAACAAGAACAACAAGAACAACAAGAACAACAAGAACAACAAGAACAACAAGAACAACAAGAACAACAAGAACAACAAGAACAACAAGAACAACAAGAACAACAAGAACAACAAGAACAACAAGAACAACAAGAACAACAAGAACAACAAGAACAACAAGAACAACAAGAACAACAAGAACATCAAGAACAACAAGAACAACAAGAACAAGAACAACAACAACAAGAACTACATGAACAACAACAACAACAAGAACGACAAGAACAACATCAACAAGAACAACAAAAGCAACAACAACATGAACAACAAGAACAACAAGAACAGCAAGAACAACAACAACAAGGACAGCAAGGACAACAACAACAAGAACTACATGAACGTCAACAACAAGAATAACAAGAACAACAACAACAAGTACAACAAGAACAACAACAACATGAACAACAAGAACATCAACAACCAGAACAACAAGAACAACAACAACAACAAAAACAGGAACAACAACAACAACATCAAGAACAACAACAAGAACAACAAGAACAAGAACAACAACAACAAGAACAACTAGAACAACAACAACAAAAACAACAAGAACATCAAGAACAGCACGAACAACAAGAACAACAAGAAGAAGAACAACAACAACAACAAGATCAACAAGAACAACAAGAACAACAAGAACAACAAGAACAACAAGAACAAGAACAGCAAGAACAACAACAACAAGAACTACATGAACAACAACAACAAGAACGACAAGAACAACATCAACAAGAACAACAAAAACAACAACAACATGAACAACAAGAACAGCAAGAACAACAAGAACAACAAGAACAACAAGAACAAGAACATCAAGGACAACAACAACAAGAACTACATGAACGTCAACAACAAGAATAACAAGAACAACAACAACATGTACCACAAGATCATCAACAACCAGAACAACCAGAACAACAAGAACAACAAGAGCAACAAGAGCAACAAGAGCCACAATAGCACCAAGAACAACAAGAACAACAAGAACAACAAGAACAACAAGAACAGCAAGAACAACAAGAACAACAAGAACAACAAGAACAACAAGAACAACAAGAATAAGGACAGCAAGGTCAACAACAACAAGAACTACATGAACGTCAACAACAAGAATAACAAGAACAACAACAACATGAACGACAAGAACATCAACAACCAGAACAACCTGAACAACAACAACAAGAACAACAAGAACAACAACAACATGAACAACAAGAACATCAACAACCAGAACAACAAGAACAACAACAACAACAAAAACAGGAACAACAACAACAACATCAAGAACAACAACAAGAACAACAAGAACAAGAACAACAAGAACAACAACAACATGTACAACAAGAACATCAACAACCAGAACAACAAGAACAACAAGAACAACAAGAACAAGAACAACAAGAACAACAAGAACAACAAGAACAACAAGAACAAGAACAACAAGAACAACAAGAACAACAACAACATGAACCACAAGAACATCAACAGCCAGAACAACCAGAACAACAAGAACAACAAGAGCAACAAGAGCAACAAGAGCAACATGAACAACAAGAACAACAAGAACAACAAGAACAACAAGAACAACAACAACAGGAACAACAAGAACAACAAGAACAGCAAGAACAACAAGAACAAGAACAGCAAGAGCAACAACAACAAGAACTACATGAACAACAAGAACAACAAGAACAACAAGAACAACAAGAACAACAAGAACATCAAGAACAACAAGAACAACAAGAACAAGAACAACAACAACAAGAACTACATGAACAACAACAACAACAAGAACGACAAGAACAACATCAACAAGAACAACAAAAACAACAACAACATGAACAACAAGAACAACAAGAACAGCAAGAACAACAACAACAAGGACAGCAAGGACAACAACAACAAGAACTACATGAACGTCAACAACAAGAATAACAAGAACAACAACAACAAGTACAACAAGAACAACAACAACATGAACAACAAGAACATCAACAACCAGAACAACAAGAACAACAACAACAACAAAAACAGGAACAACAACAACAACATCAAGAACAACAACAAGAACAACAAGAACAAGAACAACAACAACAAGAACAACTAGAACAACAACAACAAAAACAACAAGAACATCAAGAACAGCACGAACAACAAGAACAACAAGAAGAAGAACAACAACAACAACAAGATCAACAAGAACAACAAGAACAACAAGAACAACAAGAACAACAAGAACAAGAACAGCAAGAACAACAACAACAAGAACTACATGAACAACAACAACAAGAACGACAAGAACAACATCAACAAGAACAACAAAAACAACAACAACATGAACAACAAGAACAGCAAGAACAACAAGAACAACAAGAACAACAAGAACAAGAACATCAAGGACAACAACAACAAGAACTACATGAACGTCAACAACAAGAATAACAAGAACAACAACAACATGTACCACAAGATCATCAACAACCAGAACAACCAGAACAACAAGAACAACAAGAGCAACAAGAGCAACAAGAGCCACAATAGCACCAAGAACAACAAGAACAACAAGAACAACAAGAACAACAAGAACAGCAAGAACAACAAGAACAACAAGAACAACAAGAACAACAAGAACAACAAGAATAAGGACAGCAAGGTCAACAACAACAAGAACTACATGAACGTCAACAACAAGAATAACAAGAACAACAACAACATGAACGACAAGAACATCAACAACCAGAACAACCTGAACAACAACAACAAGAACAACAAGAACAACAACAACATGAACAACAAGAACATCAACAACCAGAACAACAAGAACAACAACAACAACAAAAACAGGAACAACAACAACAACATCAAGAACAACAACAAGAACAACAAGAACAAGAACAACAAGAACAACAACAACATGTACAACAAGAACATCAACAACCAGAACAACAAGAACAACAAGAACAACAAGAACAAGAACAACAAGAACAACAAGAACAACAAGAACAACAAGAACAAGAACAACAAGAACAACAAGAACAACAACAACATGAACCACAAGAACATCAACAGCCAGAACAACCAGAACAACAAGAACAACAAGAGCAACAAGAGCAACAAGAGCAACATGAACAACAAGAACAACAAGAACAACAAGAACAACAAGAACAACAACAACAGGAACAACAAGAACAACAAGAACAGCAAGAACAACAAGAACAAGAACAGCAAGAGCAACAACAACAAGAACTACATGAACAACAAGAACATCAACAACCAGAGCAACAAGAACAACAACAACAAGAACAACTAGAACAACAACAACAAGAACAACAAGAACAACAAGAACATCAAGAACAACAAGAACAACAAGAACATCAAGAACAACAAGAACAACAAGAACAACAAGAACAACAAGAACAACAAGAACATCAAGAACAACAAGATCTACAAGAACAACAAGAACGACAAGAACAGCCGGTACAACAAGAACAACAAGAACAACCTGAACAACAACAACAAGAACAACGACAACAACAACAACAACATGAACAACAAGAACCACTAGAACAAGAACAACAAGAACAACCAGAACAACAAGAACAACAAGAACAACAAGAGCAACAAGAACAACAAGAACAACTAGATCAACAAGAACAACAAGAACAACAAGAACAACAAGAACAACAAGAACAACAAGAACAACAAGAACAACAAGAACAACAAGAACATCAAGAGCAACAAGAACAACAAGAACAACAAGAAAAGCAAGAACAACAAGAATAACAAGAACAACAAGAACAACAAGAACAACAAGAACAACAAGAACAACAAGAACAACAAAAACAACAGGAACAACAAGAACAACAAGAACAACAAGAACAACAAGAACAACAAGAACAACAAGAACAACAAGAACAACAAGAACAACAAGAACAACAAGAACAACAAGAACAACAAGAACAACAAGAACAACAAGAACATCAAGAACAACAAGAACAACAAGAGCAACAAGAACAACAAGAACAACAAGAGCAACAAGAACAATAAGAACAACAAGAACAACAAGAACAACAAGAACAACAAGAACAACAAGAACAACAAGAACAACAAGAACAACAAGAACACCAAGAACAACAAGAACAAGAAGAACAACAAGAACAACAACAACAGGAACAACAAGAACAACAAGAACAGCAAGAACAACAAGAACAAGAACAGCAAGAACAACAACAACGTGAAACTACATGAACAACAACAACGAGAACGGCAAGAACAACATCAACAAGAACAACAAAAACAACAAGAACAACAACAACAATAACAACAAGAACAAGATAAACAACAACATGAACGACAAGAACATCAACAACCAAAACAACAAGAAGAACAACAACAACAAAAACAGGAACAACAACAACAAGAACAAGAACAACAACAAGAACAACAAGAACAACAATAACAGCACCAAGATGAACAACAAGAACATCAACAACCGGAACAACAAGAAGAACAAGAACAACAACAACAAGAACGACAAGAACAAAAACAACAAGAACAACAAGAACAACAAGAACAACAAGAACAACAAGAACAACAAGAACAACAAGAACAACAAGAACAACAAGAACAACAAGAACAACAAGAACAACAAGAACAACAAGAACAACAAGAACAACAAGAACAACAAGAACAACAAGAACAACAAGAACAACAAGAACAACAAGAACAACAAGAACAACAAGAACAACAAGAACAACAAGAACAACAAGAACAACAAGAACAACAAGAACAACAAGAACAACAAGAACAACAAGAACAACAAGAACAACAAGAACAACAAGAACAACAAGAACAACAAGAACAACAAGAACAACAAGAACAACAAGAACAACAGGAACAACAAGAACAACAAGAACAACAAGAACAACAAGAACAACAAGAACAACAAGAGCAACAAGAACAACAAGAACAACAAGAACAACAAGAACAACAAGAGCAACAAGAACAACAAGAACAACAAGAACAACAAGAACAACAAGAGCAACAAGAACAACAAGAACAACAAGAACAACAAGAACAACAAGAACAACAAGAACAACAAGAACAACAAGAACAACAAGAACAACAAGAACAACAAGAACAACAAGAACAACAAGAACAACAAGAACAACAAGAACATCAAGAACAACAAGAACAACAAGAGCAACAAGAACAGCAAGATCAACAAGAACAACAAGAACAACAAGAACAACAAGAACATCAAGAACAACAAGAACAACAAGAGCAACAAGAACAACAAGAACAACAAGAACAACCTGAACAACAACAACAAGAACAACAACAAGAACAACAAGAACAACAACAACAAGTACAACAAGAACAACAACAACATGAACAACAAGAACATCAACAACCAGAACAACAAGAACAACAACAACAACAAAAACAGGAACAACAATAACAACATCAAGAACAACAACAAGAACAACAAGAACAAGAACAACAAGAACCACAACAACATGAACAACAAGAACATCAACAACCAGAACAACAAGAACAACAAGAAGAACAAGAACAACAAGAACAACAAGAACAACAAGAACAACAAGAACAACAAGAACAACAAGAACAACAAGAACAACAAGAACAACAAGATCAATAAGAACAACAAGAACAACAAGAACAACAAGAACAACAAGAACAACAAGAACAACAAGAACAACAAGAACAACAAGAACAACAAGAACAACAAGAACAACAAGAACAACAAGAACAACAAGAACAACAAGAACAACAAGAACAACAAGAACAACAAGAAGAACAAGAACAACAAGAACAACAAGAACAACAAGAACAACAGGAACAACAAGAACAACAAGAACAACAAGAACATCAAGAACAACAAGAACAACAAGAACAAGAACAACAACAACAAGAACTACATGAACAACAAGAACAACAAGAACAAGGACAGCAAGGACAACAACAACAAGAACTACATGAACGTCAACAACAAGAATAACAAGAACAACAACAACAAGTACAGCAAGAACAACAACAACATGAACAACAAGAACATCAACGACCAGAACAACAAGAACAACAACAACAACAAAAGCAGGAGCAACAACAACAACATCAAGAACAACAACAAGAACAACAAGAACAAGAACAACAACAACAAGAACAACTAGAACAACAACAACAAAAACAACAATAACATCAAGAACAGCACGAACAACAAGAACAACAAGAACAACAAGAACAACAAGAACAACAAGAACAACAACAACATGAACCACAAGAACATCAACAGCCAGAACAACCAGAACAACAAGAACAACAAGAGCAACAAGAGCAACAAGAGCAACATGAACAACAAGAACAACAAGAACAACAAGAACAACAAGAACAACAAGAACAACAACAACAGGAACAACAAGAACAACAAGAACAGCAAGAACAACAAGAACAAGAACAGCAAGAGCAACAACAACAAGAACTACATGAACAACAAGAACATCAACAACCAGAGCAACAAGAACAACAACAACAAGAACAACTAGAACAACAACAACAAGAACAACAAGAACAACAAGAACAACAAGAACATCAAGAACAACAAGAACAACAAGAACAACAAGAACAACAAGAACATCAAGAACAACAAGATCTACAAGAACAACAAGAACGACAAGAACAGCCGGTACAACAAGAACAACAAGAACAACCTGAACAACAACAACAAGAACAACAACAAGAACAACAAGAACAACAACAACAACAACAACATGAACAACAAGAACCACTAGAACAAGAACAACAAGAACAACCAGAACAACAAGAACAACAAGAACAACAAGAACAACAAGAACAACAAGAACAACAAGAACAAGAACAGCAAGGACAACAACAACAAGAACTGCGTGAACGTCAACAACAAGAATAACAAGAACAACAACAACATGTACCACAAGAACATCAACAACCAGAACAACCAGAACAACAAGAACAACAAGAGCAACAAGAGCAACAAGAACATCAAGAACAACAAGAGCAACAAGAACAACAAGAACAACAGGAAAAGCAAGAACAACAAGAACAACAAGAACAACTAGAACAACAAGAGCAACAAGAACAACAAGAACAACAAGAACAACAAGAACAACAAGAACAACAAGAACAACAAGAACAACAAGAACAACAAGAACAACAAGAACAACAAGAACAACAAGAACAACAAGAACAACAAGAACAACAAGAACAACAAGAACAACAAGAACATCAAGAACAACAAGAACAACAAGAACAACAAGAACAACAAGAACGACAAGAACAACATCAACAAGAACAACAAAAACAACAAGAACAACAACAACAACAAGAACAACAAGAACAACAAGAACAACAAGAACAACAAGAACAACAAGAACAACAAGCACAACAAGAACAACAAGAACAACAAGAACAAAAAAGAACAAAAACAGGAACAACAACAACAACAACAACAATAACAACAACAAGAACAACAAGAACAACAAGAACAACAAGAACAACAAGAACAACAAGAACAACAAGAACAACAAGAACAACAAGAACATCAACAACCAGAACAACAAGAACAACAACAAGAACATCAACAACCAGAACAACAAGAACAACAACAAGAACAACTAGAACAAGAACAACAAGAACAACAAGAACAACAAGAACATCAAGAACAACAAGAACAACAAGAACAACAAGAACAACAAGAACATCAAGAACAACAAGAACAACAAGAACGACAAGAACAACAACAACAACAACAACATGAACAACAAGAACAACAAGAACAACAAGAAGAACAAGAACAACAAGAACAACAAGAACAACAAGAACAACAAGAACAACAAGAACAACAAGAACAACAAGAACAACAAGAACAACAAGAACAACAAGAACAACAAGAACAACAAGAACAACAAGAACAACAAGAAAAACAAGAACAACAAGAACAACAAGAACAACAAGAACAACAAGAACAACAAGAACAACAAGAACAACAAGAACGACAAGAACAGCCGGTACAACAAGAACAACAAGAACAACAAGAACAACAAGAACAACAAGAACAACAAGAAAAACAAGAACAACAAGAACAACAAGAACAACAAGAACAACAAGAACAACAAGAACAACAAGAACAACAAGAACAACAAGAACAACAAGAACAACAAGAACAACAAGAACAGCAAGAACAACAAGAACAACAAGAACAACAAGAACAACATGAACAACAAGAACAACAAGAACAACAAGAACAACAAGAACAACAAGAACAACAAGAACAACAAGAACAACAAGAACAACAAGAACAACAAGAACAACAAGAACAACAAGAACAACAAGAACAACAAGAACAACAAGAACAACAAGAACAACAAGAACAACAAGAACAACAAGAACAGCCGGTACAACAAGAACAACAAGAACAACCTGAACAACAACAACATGAACAACAAGAACATCAACAACCAGAACAACAAGAAGAACAAAAAGAACAAGAACAACAAGAACAACAAGAACAACAAGAACAACAAGAACAACAAGAACAACAAGAACAACAAGAACAACAAGAACAACAAGAACAACAAGAACAACAAGAACAACAAGAACAACAAGAACAACAAGAACAACAAGAGCAACAAGAACAGCAAGAATAACAAGAACAACAAGAACAACAAGAACAACAAGAACATCAACAACCAGAACAACAAGAACAACAACAAGAACATCAACAACCAGAACAACAAGAACAACAACAAGAACAACTAGAACAAGAACAACAAGAACAACAAGAACAACAAGAACAACAAGAACAACAAGAACAACAAGAACAACAAGAACATCAAGAACAACAAGAACAACAAGAACAACAAGAACAACAAGAACATCAAGAACAACAAGAACAACAAGAACGACAAGAACAGCCGGTACAACAAGAACAACAAGAACAACCTGAACAACAACAACAACAAGAACAACAAGAACAACAACAACAACAACAACATGAACAACAAGAACAACAAGAAGAACAAGAACAACAAGAACAACAAGAACAACAAGAACAACAAGAACAACAAGAACAGCAAGAACAACATGAACAACAAGAACAACAAGAACAACATGAACAACAAGAACAACAAGAACAACAAGAACAACAAGAACAACAAGAACAACAAGAACAACAAGAACAACAAGAACAACAAGAACAACAAGAACGACAAGAACAACAACAACAACAACAACATGAACAACAAGAACAACAAGAACAACAAGAAGAACAAGAACAACAAGAACAACAAGAACAACAAGAACAACAAGAACAACAAGAACAACAAGAACAACAAGAACAACAAGAACAACAAGAACAACAAGAACAACAAGAACAACAAGAACAACAAGAACAACAAGAACAACAAGAACAACAAGAACAACAAGAACAACAAGAACAACAAGAACAACAAGAACAACAAGAACAACAAGAACAACAAGAACAACAAGAACAACAAGAACAAAAAAGAACAAAAACAGGAACAACAACAACAACAACAATAACAACAACAAGAACAACAAGAACAACAAGAACAACAAGAACAACAAGAACAACAAGAACAACAAGAACAACAAGAACAACAAGAACAACAAGAACAACGAGAACAACAAGAACAACAAGAATAACAAGAACAACAAGAACAACAAGAACAACAAGAACATCAACAACCAGAACAACAAGAACAACAACAAGAACATCAACAACCAGAACAACAAGAACAACAACAAGAACAACTAGAACAAGAACAACAAGAACAACAAGAACAACAAGAACATCAAGAACAACAAGAACAACAAGAACAACAAGAACAACAAGAACAACAAGAACAACAACAACAACAACAACATGAACAACAAGAACAACAAGAAGAACAAGAACAACAAGAACAACAAGAACAACAAGAGCAACAAGAACAACAAGAACAACAAGAACCACAAGAACAACAAGAACAACAAGAACAACAAGAACAACAAGAACAACAAGAACAACAAGAACAACAAGAACAACAAGAACAACAAGAACAACAAGAACAACAAGAACAACAAGAACAACAAGAACAACAAGAACAACAAGAACAACAAGAACAACAAGAACAACAAGAACAACAAGAACAGCCGGTACAACAAGAACAACAAGAACAACCTGAACAACAACAACATGAACAACAAGAACATCAACAACCAGAACAACAAGAAGAACAAAAAGAACAAGAACAACAAGAACAACAAGAACAACAAGAACAACAAGAACAACAAGAACAACAAGAACAACAAGAACAACAAGAACAACAAGAACAACAAGAACATCAAGAACAACAAGAACAACAAGAGCAACAAGAACAACAAGAACAACAAGAACAACCTGAACAACAACAACAAGAACAACAACAAGAACAACAAGAACAAGAACAACAAGTACAACAAGAACAACAACAACATGAACAACAAGAACATCAACAACCAGAACAACAAGAACAACAACAACAACAAAAACAGGAACAACAATAACAACATCAAGAACAACAACAAGAACAACAAGAACAAGAACAACAAGAACCACAACAACATGAACAACAAGAACATCAACAACCAGAACAACAAGAACAACAAGAAGAACAAGAACAACAAGAACAACAAGAACAACAAGAACAACAAGAACAACAAGAACAACAAGATCAATAAGAACAACAAGAACAACAAGAACAACAAGAACAACAAGAACAACAAGAACAACAAGAACAACAAGAACAACAAGAACAACAAGAACAACAAGAACAACAAGAACAACAAGAACAACAAGAACAACAAGAACAACAAGAACAACAAGAACAACAAGAAGAACAAGAACAACAAGAAGAACAAGAACAACAAGAACAACAAGAACAACAAGAACAACAGGAACAACAAGAACAACAAGAACAACAAGAACATCAAGAACAACAAGAACAACAACAACAAGAACTACATGAACAACAACAACAAGAACGACAAGAACAACATCAACAAGAACAACAAAAACAACAACAACATGAACAACAAGAACAACAAGAACAGCAAGAACAACAAGAACAACAAGAACAACAAGAACAAGGACAGCAAGGACAACAACAACAAGAACTACATGAACGTCAACAACAAGAATAACAAGAACAACAACAACAAGTACAGCAAGAACAACAACAACATGAACAACAAGAACATCAACGACCAGAACAACAAGAACAACAACAACAACAAAAGCAGGAACAACAACAACAACATCAAGAACAACAACAAGAACAACAAGAACAAGAACAACAACAACAAGAACAACTAGAACAACAACAACAAAAACAACAATAACATCAAGAACAGCACGAACAACAAGAACAACAAGAACAACAAGAACAACAAGAACAACAACAACATGAACCACAAGAACATCAACAGCCAGAACAACCAGAACAACAAGAACAACAAGAGCAACAAGAGCAACAAGAGCAACATGAACAACAAGAACAACAAGAACAACAAGAACAACAAGAACAACAAGAACAACAAGAACAACAACAACAGGAACAACAAGAACAACAAGAACAGCAAGAACAACAAGAACAAGAACAGCAAGAGCAACAACAACAAGAACTACATGAACAACAAGAACATCAACAACCAGAGCAACAAGAACAACAACAACAAGAACAACTAGAACAACAACAACAAGAACAACAAGAACAACAAGAACAACAAGAACATCAAGAACAACAAGAACAACAAGAACAACAAGAACAACAAGAACATCAAGAACAACAAGATCTACAAGAACAACAAGAACGACAAGAACAGCCGGTACAACAAGAACAACAAGAACAACCTGAACAACAACAACAAGAACAACAACAAGAACAACAAGAACAACAACAACAACAACAACATGAACAACAAGAACCACTAGAACAAGAACAACAAGAACAACCAGAACAACAAGAACAACAAGAACAACAAGAACAACAAGAACAACAAGAACAACAAGAACAAGAACAGCAAGGACAACAACAACAAGAACTGCGTGAACGTCAACAACAAGAATAACAAGAACAACAACAACATGTACCACAAGAACATCAACAACCAGAACAACCAGAACAACAAGAACAACAAGAGCAACAAGAGCAACAAGAACATCAAGAACAACAAGAGCAACAAGAACAACAAGAACAACAGGAAAAGCAAGAACAACAAGAACAACAAGAACAACTAGAACAACAAGAGCAACAAGAACAACAAGAACAACAAGAACAACAAGAACAACAAGAACAACAAGAACAACAAGAACAACAAGAACAACAAGAACAACAAGAACAACAAGAACAACAAGAACAACAAGAACAACAAGAACATCAAGAACAACAAGAACAACAAGAACAACAAGAACAACAAGAACGACAAGAACAACATCAACAAGAACAACAAAAACAACAAGAACAACAACAACAACAAGAACAACAAGAACAACAAGAACAACAAGAACAACAAGAACAACAAGAACAACAAGAACAACAAGAACAACAAGAACAACAAGAACAAAAAAGAACAAAAACAGGAACAACAACAACAACAACAACAATAACAACAACAAGAACAACAAGAACAACAAGAACAACAAGAACAACAAGAACAACAAGAACAACAAGAACAACAAGAACAACAAGAACATCAACAACCAGAACAACAAGAACAACAACAAGAACATCAACAACCAGAACAACAAGAACAACAACAAGAACAACTAGAACAAGAACAACAAGAACAACAAGAACAACAAGAACATCAAGAACAACAAGAACAACAAGAACAACAAGAACAACAAGAACATCAAGAACAACAAGAACAACAAGAACGACAAGAACAACAACAACAACAACAACATGAACAACAAGAACAACAAGAACAACAAGAAGAACAAGAACAACAAGAACAACAAGAACAACAAGAACAACAAGAACAACAAGAACAACAAGAACAACAAGAACAACAAGAACAACAAGAACAACAAGAACAACAAGAACAACAAGAACAACAAGAACAACAAGAACAACAAGAACAACAAGAACAACAAGAACAACAAGAACAACAAGAACAACAAGAACAACAAGAACAACAAGGACAACAAGAACAACAAGAACAACAAGAACAACAAGAACAAAAAAGAACAAAAACAGGAACAACAACAACAACAACAACAATAACAACAACAAGAACAACAAGAACAACAAGAACAACAAGAACAACAAGAACAACAAGAACAACAAGAACAACAAGAACAACAAGAACAACAAGAACAACAAGAACAACGAGAACAACAAGAACAACAAGAATAACAAGAACAACAAGAACAACAAGAACAACAAGAACATCAACAACCAGAACAACAAGAACAACAACAAGAACATCAACAACCAGAACAACAAGAACAACAACAAGAACAACTAGAACAAGAACAACAAGAACAACAAGAACAACAAGAACATCAAGAACAACAAGAACAACAAGAACAACAAGAACAACAAGAACATCAAGAACAACAAGAACAACAAGAACGACAAGAACAGCCGGTACAACAAGAACAACAAGAACAACCTGAACAACAACAACAACAAGAACAACAAGAACAACAACAACAACAACAACATGAACAACAAGAACAACAAGAAGAACAAGAACAACAAGAACAACAAGAACAACAAGAGCAACAAGAACAACAAGAACAACAAGAACCACAAGAACAACAAGAACAACAAGAACAACAAGAACAACAAGAACAACAAGAACAACAAGAACAACAAGAACAACAAGAACAACAAGAACAACAAGAACAACAAGAACAACAAGAACAACAAGAACAACAAGAACAACAAGAACAACAAGAACAACAAGAACAACAAGAACAACAAGAACAACAAGAACAACAAGAACAACAAGAACAGCCGGTACAACAAGAACAACAAGAACAACCTGAACAACAACAACATGAACAACAAGAACATCAACAACCAGAACAACAAGAAGAACAAAAAGAACAAGAACAACAAGAACAACAAGAACAACAAGAACAACAAGAACAACAAGAACAACAAGAACAACAAGAACAACAAGAACAACAAGAACATCAAGAACAACAAGAACAACAAGAACAACAAGAACAACAAGAACAACAAGAACAAAAAGAACAACAAGAACAACAAGAACAACAAGAACAACAAGAACAACAAGAACAACAAGAACAACAAGAACAACAAGAACAACAAGAACAACAAGCACAACAAGAACAACAAGAACAACAAGAACAAAAAAGAACAAAAACAGGAACAACAACAACAACAACAACAATAACAACAACAAGAACAACAAGAACAACAAGAACAACAAGAACAACAAGAACAACAAGAACAACAAGAACAACAAGAACAACAAGAACAACAAGAACATCAACAACCAGAACAACAAGAACAACAACAAGAACATCAACAACCAGAACAACAAGAACAACAACAAGAACAACTAGAACAAGAACAACAAGAACAACAAGAACAACAAGAACATCAAGAACAACAAGAACAACAAGAACAACAAGAACAACAAGAACATCAAGAACAACAAGAACAACAAGAACGACAAGAACAACAACAACAACAACAACATGAACAACAAGAACAACAAGAACAACAAGAAGAACAAGAACAACAAGAACAACAAGAACAACAAGAACAACAAGAGCAACAAGAACAACAAGAACAACAAGAACAACAAGAACAACAAGAACAACAAGAACAACAAGAACAACAAGAACAACAAGAACAACAAGAACAACAAGAACAACAAGAACAACAAGAACAACAAGAACAACAAGAACAACAAGAACAACAAGAACAACAAGAACAAAAAAGAACAAAAACAGGAACAACAACAACAACAACAACAATAACAACAACAAGAACAACAAGAACAACAAGAACAACAAGAACAACAAGAACAACAAGAACAACAAGAACAACAAGAACAACAAGAACAACAAGAACAACGAGAACAACAAGAACAACAAGAATAACAAGAACAACAAGAACAACAAGAACAACAAGAACATCAACAACCAGAACAACAAGAACAACAACAAGAACATCAACAACCAGAACAACAAGAACAACAACAAGAACAACTAGAACAACTAGAACAAGAACAACAAGAACAACAAGAACAACAAGAACATCAAGAACAACAAGAACAACAAGAACAACAAGAACAACAAGAACATCAAGAACAACAAGAACAACAAGAACGACAAGAACAGCCGGTACAACAAGAACAACAAGAACAACCTGAACAACAACAACAACAAGAACAACAAGAACAACAACAACAACAACAACATGAACAACAAGAACAACAAGAAGAACAAGAACAACAAGAACAACAAGAACAACAAGAGCAACAAGAACAACAAGAACAACAAGAACCACAAGAACAACAAGAACAACAAGAACAACAAGAACAACAAGAACAACAAGAACAACAAGAACAACAAGAACAACAAGAACAACAAGAACAACAAGAACAACAAGAACAACAAGAACAACAAGAACAACAAGAACAACAAGAACAACAAGAACAACAAGAACAACAAGAACAACAAGAACAACAAGAACAACAAGAACAACAAGAACAACAAGAACAGCCGGTACAACAAGAACAACAAGAACAACCTGAACAACAACAACATGAACAACAAGAACATCAACAACCAGAACAACAAGAAGAACAAAAAGAACAAGAACAACAAGAACAACAAGAACAACAAGAACAACAAGAACAACAAGAACAACAAGAACAACAAGAACAACAAGAACAACAAGAACAACAAGAACAACAAGAACAACAAGAACAACAAGAACATCAAGAACAACAAGAACAACAAGAGCAACAAGAACAGCAAGATCAACAAGAACAACAAGAACAACAAGAACAACAAGAACATCAAGAACAACAAGAACAACAAGAGCAACAAGAACAACAAGAACAACAAGAACAACCTGAACAACAACAACAAGAACAACAACAAGAACAAAAGCAGGAACAACAACAACAACATCAAGAACAACAACAAGAACAACAAGAACAAGAACAACAACAACAAGAACAACTAGAACAACAACAACAAAAACAACAATAACATCAAGAACAGCACGAACAACAAGAACAACAAGAACAACAAGAACAACAAGAACAACAACAACATGAACCACAAGAACATCAACAGCCAGAACAACCAGAACAACAAGAACAACAAGAGCAACAAGAGCAACAAGAGCAACATGAACAACAAGAACAACAAGAACAACAAGAACAACAAGAACAACAAGAACAACAACAACAGGAACAGCAAGAACAACAAGAACAGCAAGAACAACAAGAACAAGAACAGCAAGAGCAACAACAACAAGAACTACATGAACAACAAGAACATCAACAACCAGAGCAACAAGAACAACAACAACAAGAACAACTAGAACAACAACAACAAGAACAACAAGAACAACAAGAACAACAAGAACATCAAGAACAACAAGAACAACAAGAACAACAAGAACAACAAGAACATCAAGAACAACAAGATCTACAAGAACAACAAGAACGACAAGAACAGCCGGTACAACAAGAACAACAAGAACAACCTGAACAACAACAACAAGAACAACAACAAGAACAACAAGAACAACAACAACAACAACAACATGAACAACAAGAACCACTAGAACAAGAACAACAAGAACAACCAGAACAACAAGAACAACAAGAACAACAAGAACAACAAGAACAACAAGAACAACAAGAACAAGAACAGCAAGGACAACAACAACAAGAACTGCGTGAACGTCAACAACAAGAATAACAAGAACAACAACAACATGTACCACAAGAACATCAACAACCAGAACAACCAGAACAACAAGAACAACAAGAGCAACAAGAGCAACAAGAACATCAAGAACAACAAGAGCAACAAGAACAACAAGAACAACAGGAAAAGCAAGAACAACAAGAACAACAAGAACAACTAGAACAACAAGAACAACAAGAACAACAAGAACAACAAGAACAACAAGAACAACAAGAACAACAAGAACAACAAGAACAACAAGAACAACAAGAACAACAAGAACAACAAGAACAACAAGAACAACAAGAACAACAAGAACAACAAGAACAACAAGAACAACAAGAACAACAAGAACAACAAGAACAACAAGAACAGCCGGTACAACAAGAACAACAAGAACAACCTGAACAACAACAACATGAACAACAAGAACATCAACAACCAGAACAACAAGAAGAACAAAAAGAACAAGAACAACAAGAACAACAAGAACAACAAGAACAACAAGAACAACAAGAACAACAAGAACAACAAGAACAACAAGAACAACAAGAACAACAAGAACAACAAGAACATCAAGAACAACAAGAACAACAAGAGCAACAAGAACAGCAAGATCAACAAGAACAACAAGAACAACAAGAACAACAAGAACATCAAGAACAACAAGAACAACAAGAGCAACAAGAACAACAAGAACAACAAGAACAACCTGAACAACAACAACAAGAACAACAAGAACAACAACAACAAGTACAACAAGAACAACAACAACATGAACAACAAGAACATCAACAACCAGAACAACAGGAACAACAACAACAACAAAAACAGGAACAACAATAACAACATCAAGAACAACAACAAGAACAACAAGAACAAGAACAACAAGAACCACAACAACATGAACAACAAGAACATCAACAACCAGAACAACAAGAACAACAAGAAGAACAAGAACAACAAGAACAACAAGAACAACAAGAACAACAAGAACAACAAGAACAACAAGAACAACAAGAACAACAAGAACAACAAGAACAACAAGATCAATAAGAACAACAAAAACAACAAGAACAACAAGAACAACAAGAACAACAAGAACAACAAGAACAACAAGAACAACAAGAACAACAAGAACAACAAGAACAACAAGAACAACAAGAACAACAAGAACAACAAGAACAACAAGAACAACAAGAACAACAAGAACAACAAGAACAACAAGAACAACAAGAACAACAAGAACAACAAGAACAACAAGAACAACAAGAACAACAAGAACAACAAGAACAACAAGAACATCAAGAACAACAAGAACAACAAGAACAAGAACAACAACAACAAGAACTACATGAACAACAACAACAAGAACGACAAGAACAACATCAACAAGAACAACAAAAACAACAACAACATGAACAACAAGAACAACAAGAACAGCAAGAACAACAAGAACAACAAGAACAACAAGAACAACAAGAACAACAAGAACAACAAGAACAACAAGAACAACAAGAACAACAAGAACAACAAGAACAACAAGAACAACAAGAACAACAAGAACAACAAGAACAACAAGAACAACAAGAACAACAAGAACAACAAGAACAACAAGAACAACAAGAACAACAAGAACAACAAGAACAACAAGAACAACAAGAACAACAAGAACAACAAGAACAACAAGAACAACAAGAACAACAAGAACAACAAGAACAACAAGAACAACAAGAACAACAAGAACAACAAGAACAACAAGAACAACAAGAACAACAAGAACAACAAGAGCAACAAGAACAACAAGAACAACAAGAACAACAAGAACAACAAGAGCAACAAGAACAACAAGAACAACAAGAACAACAAGAACAACAAGAGCAACAAGAACAACAAGAACAACAAGAACAACAAGAACAACAAGAACAACAAGAACAACAACAACAATAACAACAAGAACAACAAGAACAACAAGAACAACAAGAACAACAAGAACAACAAGAACAACAAGAACAACAAGAACAACAAGAACAACAAGAATAACAAGAACAACAAGAGCAACAAGAACAACAAGAACAACCAGAACAACAAGAACAACAAGAACAACAAGAACAACAAGAACAACAAGAACAGCAAGATCAACAAGAACAGCAAGAACAACAAGAACAACAAGAACATCAAGAACAACAAGAACAACAAGAGCAACAAGAACAACAAGAACAACAAGAACAACCTGAACAACAACAACAAGAACAACAACAAGAACAACAAGAACAACAACAACAAGTACAACAAGAACAACAACAACATGAACAACAAGAACATCAACAACCAGAACAACAAGAACAACAACAACAACAAAAACAGGAACAACAATAACAACATCAAGAACAACAACAAGAACAACAAGAACAAGAACAACAAGAACCACAACAACATGAACAACAAGAACATCAACAACCAGAACAACAAGAAGAACAAAAAGAACAAGAACAACAAGAACAACAAGAACAACAAGAACAACAAGAACAACAAGAACAACAAGAACAACAAGAACAACAAGAACAACAAGAACAACAAGAACAACAAGAACAACAAGAACAACAAGAACAACAAGAACAACAAGAACAACAAGAACAACAAGAACAACAAGAACAACAAGAACAACAAGAACAACAAGAACAACAAGATCATCAAGAACAACAAGAACAACAAGAGCAACAAGAACAGCAAGATCAACAAGAACATCAAGAACAACAAGAACAACAAGAACAACAAGAACAACAAGAACAACAAGAACAACAAGAACAACAAGAACAACAAGAACAACAAGAACAACAAGAACAACAAGAACAACAAGAACAACAAGAACAACAAGAACAACAAGAACAACAAGAACAACAAGAACAACAAGAACAACAAGAACAACAAGAACAACAAGAACAACAAGAACAACAAGAACAACAAGAACATCAAGAACAACAAGAACAACAAGAGCAACAAGAACAGCAAGATCAACAAGAACAACAAGAACAACAAGAACAACAAGAACATCAAGAACAACAAGAACAACAAGAGCAACAAGAACAACAAGAACAACAAGAACAACCTGAACAACAACAACAAGAACAACAACAAGAACAACAAGAACAACAACAACAAGTACAACAAGAACAACAACAACATGAACAACAAGAACATCAACAACCAGAACAACAAGAACAACAACAACAACAAAAACAGGAACAACAATAACAACATCAAGAACAACAACAAGAACAACAAGAACAAGAACAACAAGAACCACAACAACATGAACAACAAGAACATCAACAACCAGAACAACAAGAAGAACAAAAAGAACAAGAACAACAAGAACAACAAGAACAACAAGAACAACAAGAACAACAAGAACAACAAGAACAACAAGAACAACAAGAACAACAAGAACAACAAGAACAACAAGAACAACAAGAACAACAAGAACAACAAGAACAACAAGAACAACAAGAACAACAAGAACAACAAGAACAACAAGAACAACAAGAACAACAAGAACAACAAGAACAACAAGAACAACAAGAACAACAAGAACAACAAGAACAACAAGAACAACAAGAACAACAAGAACAACAAGAACAACAAGAACAACAAGAACAACAAGAACAACAAGAACAACAAGAACAACAAGAACAACAAGAACAACAAGAACAACAAGATCAACAAGAACAACAAGAACAACAAGAACAACAAGAACAACAAGAACAACAAGAACAACAAGAACAACAAGAACAACAAGAACAACAAGAACAACAAGAACAACAAGAACAACAAGAACAACAAGAACAACAAGAACAACAAGAACAACAAGAACAACAAGAACAACAAGAACAACAAGAACAACAAGAACAACAAGAACAACAAGAACAACAAGAACAACAAGAACAACAAGAACAACAAGAACAACAAGAACAACAAGAACAACAAGAACAACAAGAACAACAAGAACAACAAGAACAACAAGAACAACAAGAACAACAAGAACAACAAGAACAACAAGAACAACAAGAACAACAAGAACATCAAGAACAACAAGAACAACAAGAGCAACAAGAACAGCAAGATCAACAAGAACAACAAGAACAACAAGAACAACAAGAACATCAAGAACAACAAGAACAACAAGAGCAACAAGAACAACAAGAACAACAAGAACAACCTGAACAACAACAACAAGAACAACAACAAGAACAACAAGAACAACAACAACAAGTACAACAAGAACAACAACAACATGAACAACAAGAACATCAACAACCAGAACAACAAGAACAACAACAACAACAAAAACAGGAACAACAATAACAACATCAAGAACAACAACAAGAACAACAAGAACAAGAACAACAAGAACCACAACAACATGAACAACAAGAACATCAACAACCAGAACAACAAGAAGAACAAAAAGAACAAGAACAACAAGAACAACAAGAACAACAAGAACAACAAGAACAACAAGAACAACAAGAACAACAAGAACAACAAGAACAACAAGAACAACAAGAACAACAAGAACAACAAGAACAACAAGAACAACAAGAACAACAAGAACAACAAGAACAACAAGAACAACAAGAACAACAAGAACAACAACAACAACAAGTACAACAAGAACAACAACAACATGAACAACAAGAACATCAACAACCAGAACAACAAGAACAACAACAACAACAAAAACAGGAACAACAATAACAACATCAAGAACAACAACAAGAACAACAAGAACAAGAACAACAAGAACCACAACAACATGAACAACAAGAACATCAACAACCAGAACAACAAGAAGAACAAAAAGAACAAGAACAACAAGAACAACAAGAACAACAAGAACAACAAGAACAACAAGAACAACAAGAACAACAAGAACAACAAGAACAACAAGAACAACAAGAACAACAAGAACAACAAGAACAACAAGAACAACAAGAACAACAAGAACAACAAGAACAACAAGAACAACAAGAACAACAAGAACAACAAGAACAACAAGAACAACAAGAACAACAAGAACAACAAGAACAACAAGAACATCAAGAACAACAAGAACAACAAGAGCAACAAGAACAGCAAGATCAACAAGAACAACAAGAACAACAAGAACAACAAGAACATCAAGAACAACAAGAACAACAAGAGCAACAAGAACAACAAGAACAACAAGAACAACCTGAACAACAACAACAAGAACAACAACAAGAACAACAAGAACAACAACAACAAGTACAACAAGAACAACAACAACATGAACAACAAGAACATCAACAACCAGAACAACAAGAACAACAACAACAACAAAAACAGGAACAACAATAACAACATCAAGAACAACAACAAGAACAACAAGAACAAGAACAACAAGAACCACAACAACATGAACAACAAGAACATCAACAACCAGAACAACAAGAACAACAAGAAGAACAAGAACAACAAGAACAACAAGAACAACAAGAACCACAAGAACAACAAGAACAACAAGAACAACAAGATCAATAAGAACAACAAGAACAACAAGAACAACAAGAACACAAGAACAACAAGAACAACAAGAACAACAAGAACAACAAGAACAACAAGAACAACAAGAACAACAAGAACAACAAGAACAACAAGAACAACAAGAACAACAAGAACAACAAGAGCAACAAGAACAACAAGAACAACAAGAACAACAAGAACAACAAGAACAACAAGAACAACAAGAACAACAAGAACAACAAGAACAACAAGAACAACAAGAACAACAAGAACAACAAGAACAACAAGAACAACAAGAACAACAAGAACAACAAGAACAACAAGAACAAAAAAGAACAAAAACAGTGAGGAGGTGGGATCGGCGACGGGAAGAGAGAATTGAACCCGGTTACAATTAGACTATCTTTATTTACAATCGGAACTAAACTCGCGACGCTCGCGTACCGTTCCCGATGAGGGTTCTTACTGAACTAACCATTCGCTCACCGATGCATCCCATCCAGATCATTCTTTCTCATTCTCACGGTTCGCTTTCACTCTGTCCTGGCTAGACGCATTCATTCTACGCGACACTCAAACCAATCGTCTAGACATTCGCTCGACGCTAACGCACAGCATGCAGCCCGGCCCATTCGTCCAAACATTCTTACGCCTTAAAACTAAACACATGGCGGAGACGTGGCGCCGGCTTGTCGCCGCCACATCACCCCCCCGCCAGTGATTGACTCGATCACGAAACTTGCAATCGGTCCGGGAAACGCACTCTTCTTCCGGACCGTGTGGTGCGTAAACCCGCACCTGGTGGTACTACTATGGGGGGCGGCACCGCCGGACCCCGAGATGGTGGCGATGGTTGGGGCGGCTGCCCCGTAAACTCGCTCGGAGTGGGTGGTGATGATGGTGTTGGTGGCCCCTCGGACTCTCCAGGTAACGCTGGCTGTGTTGCCCCTGGTATCGTCGGCGGTGCTGGATCTGTAGCCAGCAAGTACGCCGGCTTTAGGCGATCTATGGTCACTGTGACCGCCTTGTCCCGGATACTGAGGGAGTAAGTCCGGTCCCCTCGCTCGAGGACCCTGTATGGGCCGTCGTATGGCGGCTGGAGGATTCCTCGCACTGCGTCGTTCCGCACGAACACATGCTCTGCCGTGGCGAGGTCCTTGAAAACGAAAACTCGTTTCGTCGAGTGATTGCTGCCAGGCGTTGGGGCGAGGGTCGCGAAATGCTTTCGTAATCCCGCGACAAAATCCCCTGGCAGCGGCAGCGACTCCGCTCTCTGTGGGACCAGGAATTCCCCTGGTAGGCGCAGCGTCTCGCCGTAGACCAGCTCAGCTGCGGTGGATTGTAAGTCCTCCCTCCAGGCTGCGCGGATGCCCAGCAAGATGGTGGGAAGAACCTTTGTCCAGCTGACGTTTTGCTGGCAACGGATTGCTGCCTTAAATTGGCGGTGGAATCTCTCCACCATTCCGTTTGCCGCCGGGTGATAGGCCGTTGTCCGCCAGTGGGCTGCACCTGTTAGCTGTGACAATGCCTGAAACAAGCGCGACTCGAATTGTCGACCCTGGTCGGTCGTCACGCGCAACGGGGTTCCGAACCGTGAAATCCAACCCTCGTAAAAGGCGCGTGCCACGGTCGAAGCTTCTTGATCCCGAATTGGGAAAGCCTCGGGCCAGCGCGTAAAACGGTCGACGCAGGTTAAACAGTACCTGAACCCCTCTGAGACCGGAAGAACTACAATGTCTATGTGCACGTGCTCGAATCTTCCGGTCGGCGCGTCGAAACTTCCCGGCGGCGCGAAAACGTGCTTGTTTATTTTGGCGCGCTGGCACGGAACGCAACCGCGAGCCCAACTCCGGCAATCGGCTTTAACGGACGGCCACACATATCGTTCCGTCACGAGTCTCACCGTTGCTTTAACACCTGGATGCGCCAAGCGGTGCATCGAGTCGAATGCGGCTCGCCTGAATTGTCCCGTGACGAAAGGTCGCGCAATCCCGGTAGACACGTCACAGATCACTTCAGTGTTCGAATCGGGCGGGCGTATCCGTTTTAGACGTAAATTGTTTTTTATTCTCCCGCTCATGTACGCCTGAAGTTCCGCGTCGCGCTGCTGAGACTCCGCCAAATCGGTGTAGCTGAAAGACTCTACCACTTCTTCCAACCTGGATAGCGCGTCGGCGACGACGTTGTCCTTCCCGGCGATGTGGCGGATGTCGGTGGTGAACTGCCCGATGAAATCCAGGTATCTAAATTGCCTGGGAGAACATTTCTCGGGCTTTTGTTGGAAGGCGAATGTCAACGGTTTGTGGTCCGTGTAGATGGTGAATGTTCGCCCCTCCACCATGTGTCGGAAATGCTTGATTGCCGAGTAAATGGCCAACATTTCCCGGTCGTACGCGCCGTAATTCCGCTCGGCGGCGCTGAGCTTCCTGGAGAAGAAAGCCACCGGCTGCCAATCCTTTCCGACCCGCTGCTGCAGTGCCGCACCTGCAGCAAAATCGGACGCGTCGCAGAACAAGGCGAGTGGCGCGTCGTCCCTCGGATGCGACAATAACGCCGCCTGCCTCAAACTGTCCTTCGCCTCGGCGAAAGCCGCGGTAGCTTCCTCGGTCCACGCCAACTTGGCGTTACCCTTGATGCCGTCGTGCAGTAGGTTATTGAGGGGCGCTTGTACCTGCGCAGCCCTGGGCATGAAACGCCTATAGAAATTTAGCATACCCAGGAACTGCCTCAGCCGTTTTGCGGTGGTCGGTTGGGGGTAGTTGGTGATCGCCTCCACCTTTGATTCCAACGGGCTGGTGCCTTTGGACGATACGGTGAACCCCAGGAATTTAACCTGCGCCTGGCCGAAAATGCATTTCGCCCCGTTGACGGTCACGCCGTACTTGTCGAGGCGTGAAAAAACTTCCTCCAAGTGGCGCAAGTGCTCCTCTTCTGTCGACGATGCCACCAGTATGTCGTCGATGTACGCGTACACAAAATCCAAGCCGCGCAGCACCTCGTCGATGAAACGTTGAAACGTTTGTGCCGCGTTTCGCAATCCGAACGACATACAGGGGAACTCGAATAGTCCGAAAGGGGTGGTTATCGCGGTTTTGGCGATGTCCTCTGTGGCCACTGGAATCTGGTTATACGCGCGCGCCAGATCTATTGTGGAGAACACCGTCTTCCCGTGAAGCGCGTGAGAAAAGTCCTCGATGTGCTTCACGGGGTACCTATCCGGCACCGTGCGCGCATTTAAAGCTCGGTAATCCCCGCACGGTCGCCAAGCGTCCTGTTCTTTTTTGGGCACCATATGGAGAGGCGATGACCACGCACTTTCCGACGGTCGCGCGATGCCGAGACGCATCATCGTCTCGAATTCTTGTCGCGCGTGCCTCAAACGATCCGGCGCGAGACGCCGGGGCCTACAAGCCACAGGCGGACCCGGCGTTGTGCGGATGTAGTGCACCGTTTCATGTTGCACTTGCACGGGTGTCCCCACTGGTCGCGTAATGTTCGGGAAACGTTGCAGCAATTCGTGGAATTTCGAATCACCGAAAATTGTCTTCACCGAGGGCGCCGATGGCCCGCACTCGCGCACTGAGCGTCCTGGCACCGTCATCGACGTCACCTGGTCTAAAAGTTTGCACTTTCCGACGTCCACCAATAGTTCGTAATGCGCGAGGAAATCTACGCCTATAATCGGCTTTGACACGTCGGCCACCACGAAACGCCATACGAAAGCGCGACGGAGCCCGAAGTCGAGGCTCAGCGTAACCGTCCCGTACGTGGCAATTTCCGACCCGTTCGCCGCATATAAAACGTAAGATGCGCGTTCGCGGAACCCGCGAGTTTTCGATCGAGGAAAAACGCAGAGATCGGCACCGGTGTCGATTAAAAACTGCGTTCTCGTTACTCGATCGGTGACGAACAAACGGCGCGATGGTGGGCAGTGGTCGCTGGCCGTCATTAACGACTGCCCATCTCGTTTCCCGACGCGGACCAATTGCATGGGTGTTCGCAACGGAACGCGTTCGCGCCGAACTTGTAGTGGTAAAAACACTTCCCGCCTCGTAGCGCGGTTCGTCGTTCTCGGGATAGCGATCGCGCTCGGCCCGGGGTGGATGGTCGCCGTTGGGAAAAACGCGGACCGGGGTTTATCTCGCGACGAATTGCTGCGAGCTCCTGCCGAAACGTCGCCGTGAGCTGTGCCATCTTCGAGCACAGTTGTTCCTCGACTTTGCACATATCCCTCGACGGCCGTGCGACGGCACCCGCAGAGGCCTCGGCTACCCGCGTGCGTGGGCCCATCGTGTCAGCGATGGTGTCGGCCAAGTCGGCCACTCGGTCGAGCTCGACGTCTCGCTGCGTCGCCAGGATGACCTGCATGCTCGCGGGGAGCCGGCCCAACCACAAGGTACGCAGTATCTCCTTCGACACGGCTGTTCCTCCCAAGGTCCGCAGGTGGCGTAAGAACTGCGACGGTTTGCGGTCGCCCATCTCCTCGTGCTCGAGGAGACGCCGAGTCTTCTGCTCCTGCGACGCCCCGATCCGCCTTATCAGCTCTGTCTTGAGCCTAGTGAACGGCTCAGCCGGGGGATTCAAGATGATTTCGCGGACCTCGGCCGCGTATTCTGGTTTGAGCGCGCCCAGGACGTACCCGAACTTCGTCTTTTCGGTCGTAACGCCGCTCGTCTCGAAACTCGCCTCGACCATCGCGAACCACAGCTCGGGGTCGGTCGGCGAAAATTCCGGTATTTTCACCGCGACGCGGCTGACTGTCGATGCGGGCGGGGATGCCATCGTACCGAATAAACGTGCGAATGTCCGTGTTCTCTTCCGAAAACTCCCGATCCACTGCCACGAAACCACGAACGAAATGCGACTGCAAAATTCGTGTCGTTCGCTTCCTTTAGATCACGTCGGGGTCACCAATGAGGAGGTGGGATCGGCGACGGGAAGAGAGAATTGAACCCGGTTACAATTAGACTATCTTTATTTACAATCGGAACTAAACTCGCGACGCTCGCGTACCGTTCCCGATGAGGGTTCTTACTGAACTAACCATTCGCTCACCGATGCATCCCATCCAGATCATTCTTTCTCATTCTCACGGTTCGCTTTCACTCTGTCCTGGCTAGACGCATTCATTCTACGCGACACTCAAACCAATCGTCTAGACATTCGCTCGACGCTAACGCACAGCATGCAGCCCGGCCCATTCGTCCAAACATTCTTACGCCTTAAAACTAAACACATGGCGGAGACGTGGCGCCGGCTTGTCGCCGCCACAACAGGAACAACAACAACAACAACAACAATAACAACAACAAGAACAACAAGAACAACAAGAACAACAAGAACAACAAGAACAACAAGAACAACAAGAACAACAAGAACAACAAGAACAACAAGAACAACGAGAACAACAAGAACAACAAGAATAACAAGAACAACAAGAACAACAAGAACAACAAGAACATCAACAACCAGAACAACAAGAACAACAACAAGAACATCAACAACCAGAACAACAAGAACAACAACAAGAACAACTAGAACAACTAGAACAAGAACAACAAGAACAACAAGAACAACAAGAACATCAAGAACAACAAGAACAACAAGAACAACAAGAACAACAAGAACATCAAGAACAACAAGAACAACAAGAACGACAAGAACAGCCGGTACAACAAGAACAACAAGAACAACCTGAACAACAACAACAACAAGAACAACAAGAACAACAACAACAACAACAACATGAACAACAAGAACAACAAGAAGAACAAGAACAACAAGAACAACAAGAACAACAAGAGCAACAAGAACAACAAGAACAACAAGAACCACAAGAACAACAAGAACAACAAGAACAACAAGAACAACAAGAACAACAAGAACAACAAGAACAACAAGAACAACAAGAACAACAAGAACAACAAGAACAACAAGAACAACAAGAACAACAAGAACAACAAGAACAACAAGAACAACAAGAACAACAAGAACAACAAGAACAACAAGAACAACAAGAACAACAAGAACAACAAGAACAACAAGAACAGCCGGTACAACAAGAACAACAAGAACAACCTGAACAACAACAACATGAACAACAAGAACATCAACAACCAGAACAACAAGAAGAACAAAAAGAACAAGAACAACAAGAACAACAAGAACAACAAGAACAACAAGAACAACAAGAACAACAAGAACAACAAGAACAACAAGAACAACAAGAACAACAAGAACAACAAGAACAACAAGAACATCAAGAACAACAAGAACAACAAGAGCAACAAGAACAGCAAGATCAACAAGAACAACAAGAACAACAAGAACAACAAGAACATCAAGAACAACAAGAACAACAAGAGCAACAAGAACAACAAGAACAACAAGAACAACCTGAACAACAACAACAAGAACAACAACAAGAACAAAAGCAGGAACAACAACAACAACATCAAGAACAACAACAAGAACAACAAGAACAAGAACAACAACAACAAGAACAACTAGAACAACAACAACAAAAACAACAATAACATCAAGAACAGCACGAACAACAAGAACAACAAGAACAACAAGAACAACAAGAACAACAACAACATGAACCACAAGAACATCAACAGCCAGAACAACCAGAACAACAAGAACAACAAGAGCAACAAGAGCAACAAGAGCAACATGAACAACAAGAACAACAAGAACAACAAGAACAACAAGAACAACAAGAACAACAACAACAGGAACAGCAAGAACAACAAGAACAGCAAGAACAACAAGAACAAGAACAGCAAGAGCAACAACAACAAGAACTACATGAACAACAAGAACATCAACAACCAGAGCAACAAGAACAACAACAACAAGAACAACTAGAACAACAACAACAAGAACAACAAGAACAACAAGAACAACAAGAACATCAAGAACAACAAGAACAACAAGAACAACAAGAACAACAAGAACATCAAGAACAACAAGATCTACAAGAACAACAAGAACGACAAGAACAGCCGGTACAACAAGAACAACAAGAACAACCTGAACAACAACAACAAGAACAACAACAAGAACAACAAGAACAACAACAACAACAACAACATGAACAACAAGAACCACTAGAACAAGAACAACAAGAACAACCAGAACAACAAGAACAACAAGAACAACAAGAACAACAAGAACAACAAGAACAACAAGAACAAGAACAGCAAGGACAACAACAACAAGAACTGCGTGAACGTCAACAACAAGAATAACAAGAACAACAACAACATGTACCACAAGAACATCAACAACCAGAACAACCAGAACAACAAGAACAACAAGAGCAACAAGAGCAACAAGAACATCAAGAACAACAAGAGCAACAAGAACAACAAGAACAACAGGAAAAGCAAGAACAACAAGAACAACAAGAACAACTAGAACAACAAGAACAACAAGAACAACAAGAACAACAAGAACAACAAGAACAACAAGAACAACAAGAACAACAAGAACAACAAGAACAACAAGAACAACAAGAACAACAAGAACAACAAGAACAACAAGAACAACAAGAACAACAAGAACAACAAGAACAACAAGAACAACAAGAACAACAAGAACAACAAGAACAGCCGGTACAACAAGAACAACAAGAACAACCTGAACAACAACAACATGAACAACAAGAACATCAACAACCAGAACAACAAGAAGAACAAAAAGAACAAGAACAACAAGAACAACAAGAACAACAAGAACAACAAGAACAACAAGAACAACAAGAACAACAAGAACAACAAGAACAACAAGAACAACAAGAACAACAAGAACAACAAGAACATCAAGAACAACAAGAACAACAAGAGCAACAAGAACAGCAAGATCAACAAGAACAACAAGAACAACAAGAACAACAAGAACATCAAGAACAACAAGAACAACAAGAGCAACAAGAACAACAAGAACAACAAGAACAACCTGAACAACAACAACAAGAACAACAAGAACAACAACAACAAGTACAACAAGAACAACAACAACATGAACAACAAGAACATCAACAACCAGAACAACAGGAACAACAACAACAACAAAAACAGGAACAACAATAACAACATCAAGAACAACAACAAGAACAACAAGAACAAGAACAACAAGAACCACAACAACATGAACAACAAGAACATCAACAACCAGAACAACAAGAACAACAAGAAGAACAAGAACAACAAGAACAACAAGAACAACAAGAACAACAAGAACAACAAGAACAACAAGAACAACAAGAACAACAAGAACAACAAGAACAACAAGAACAACAAGATCAATAAGAACAACAAAAACAACAAGAACAACAAGAACAACAAGAACAACAAGAACAACAAGAACAACAAGAACAACAAGAACAACAAGAACAACAAGAACAACAAGAACAACAAGAACAACAAGAACAACAAGAACAACAAGAACAACAAGAACAACAAGAACAACAAGAACAACAAGAACAACAAGAACAACAAGAACAACAAGAACAACAAGAAGAACAAGAACAACAAGAACAACAAGAACAACAAGAACAACAAGAACATCAAGAACAACAAGAACAACAAGAACAAGAACAACAACAACAAGAACTACATGAACAACAACAACAAGAACGACAAGAACAACATCAACAAGAACAACAAAAACAACAACAACATGAACAACAAGAACAACAAGAACAGCAAGAACAACAAGAACAACAAGAACAACAAGAACAACAAGAACAACAAGAACAACAAGAACAACAAGAACAACAAGAACAACAAGAACAACAAGAACAACAAGAACAACAAGAACAACAAGAACAACAAGAACAACAAGAACAACAAGAACAACAAGAACAACAAGAACAACAAGAACAACAAGAACAACAAGAACAACAAGAACAACAAGAACAACAAGAACAACAAGAACAACAAGAACAACAAGAACAACAAGAACAACAAGAACAACAAGAACAACAAGAACAACAAGAACAACAAGAACAACAAGAACAACAAGAACAACAAGAACAACAAGAACAACAAGAACAACAAGAGCAACAAGAACAACAAGAACAACAAGAACAACAAGAACAACAAGAGCAACAAGAACAACAAGAACAACAAGAACAACAAGAACAACAAGAGCAACAAGAACAACAAGAACAACAAGAACAACAAGAACAACAAGAACAACAAGAACAACAACAACAATAACAACAAGAACAACAAGAACAACAAGAACAACAAGAACAACAAGAACAACAAGAACAACAAGAACAACAAGAACAACAAGAACAACAAGAATAACAAGAACAACAAGAACAACAAGAACAACAAGAACAACCAGAACAACAAGAACAACAAGAACAACAAGAACAACAAGAACAACAAGAACAGCAAGATCAACAAGAACAACAAGAACAACAAGAACAACAAGAACATCAAGAACAACAAGAACAACAAGAGCAACAAGAACAACAAGAACAACAAGAACAACCTGAACAACAACAACAAGAACAACAACAAGAACAACAAGAACAACAACAACAAGTACAACAAGAACAACAACAACATGAACAACAAGAACATCAACAACCAGAACAACAAGAACAACAACAACAACAAAAACAGGAACAACAATAACAACATCAAGAACAACAACAAGAACAACAAGAACAAGAACAACAAGAACCACAACAACATGAACAACAAGAACATCAACAACCAGAACAACAAGAAGAACAAAAAGAACAAGAACAACAAGAACAACAAGAACAACAAGAACAACAAGAACAACAAGAACAACAAGAACAACAAGAACAACAAGAACAACAAGAACAACAAGAACAACAAGAACAACAAGAACAACAAGAACAACAAGAACAACAAGAACAACAAGAACAACAAGAACAACAAGAACAACAAGAACAACAAGAACAACAAGAACAACAAGAACAACAAGAACAACAAGAACAACAAGAACAACAAGAACAACAAGAACAACAAGATCATCAAGAACAACAAGAACAACAAGAGCAACAAGAACAGCAAGATCAACAAGAACATCAAGAACAACAAGAACAACAAGAACAACAAGAACAACAAGAACAACAAGAACAACAAGAACAACAAGAACAACAAGAACAACAAGAACAACAAGAACAACAAGAACAACAAGAACAACAAGAACAACAAGAACAACAAGAACAACAAGAACAACAAGAACAACAAGAACAACAAGAACAACAAGAACAACAAGAACAACAAGAACAACAAGAACAACAAGAACATCAAGAACAACAAGAACAACAAGAGCAACAAGAACAGCAAGATCAACAAGAACAACAAGAACAACAAGAACAACAAGAACATCAAGAACAACAAGAACAACAAGAGCAACAAGAACAACAAGAACAACAAGAACAACCTGAACAACAACAACAAGAACAACAACAAGAACAACAAGAACAACAACAACAAGTACAACAAGAACAACAACAACATGAACAACAAGAACATCAACAACCAGAACAACAAGAACAACAACAACAACAAAAACAGGAACAACAATAACAACATCAAGAACAACAACAAGAACAACAAGAACAAGAACAACAAGAACCACAACAACATGAACAACAAGAACATCAACAACCAGAACAACAAGAAGAACAAAAAGAACAAGAACAACAAGAACAACAAGAACAACAAGAACAACAAGAACAACAAGAACAACAAGAACAACAAGAACAACAAGAACAACAAGAACAACAAGAACAACAAGAACAACAAGAACAACAAGAACAACAAGAACAACAAGAACAACAAGAACAACAAGAACAACAAGAACAACAAGAACAACAAGAACAACAAGAACAACAAGAACAACAAGAACAACAAGAACAACAAGAACAACAAGAACAACAAGAACAACAAGAACAACAAGAACAACAAGAACAACAAGAACAACAAGAACAACAAGAACAACAAGAACAACAAGAACAACAAGAACAACAAGAACAACAAGAACAACAAGAACAACAAGAACAACAAGAACAACAAGAACAACAAGAACAACAAGAACAACAAGAACAACAAGAACAACAAGAACAACAAGAACAACAAGAACAACAAGAACAACAAGAACAACAAGAACAACAAGAACAACAAGAACAACAAGAACAACAAGAACAACAAGAACAACAAGAACAACAAGAACAACAAGAACAACAAGAACAACAAGAACAACAAGAACAACAAGAACAACAAGAACAACAAGAACAACAAGAACAACAAGAACAACAAGAACAACAAGAACAACAAGAACAACAAGAACAACAAGAACAACAAGAACAACAAGAACATCAAGAACAACAAGAACAACAAGAGCAACAAGAACAGCAAGATCAACAAGAACAACAAGAACAACAAGAACAACAAGAACATCAAGAACAACAAGAACAACAAGAGCAACAAGAACAACAAGAACAACAAGAACAACCTGAACAACAACAACAAGAACAACAACAAGAACAACAAGAACAACAACAACAAGTACAACAAGAACAACAACAACATGAACAACAAGAACATCAACAACCAGAACAACAAGAACAACAACAACAACAAAAACAGGAACAACAATAACAACATCAAGAACAACAACAAGAACAACAAGAACAAGAACAACAAGAACCACAACAACATGAACAACAAGAACATCAACAACCAGAACAACAAGAAGAACAAAAAGAACAAGAACAACAAGAACAACAAGAACAACAAGAACAACAAGAACAACAAGAACAACAAGAACAACAAGAACAACAAGAACAACAAGAACAACAAGAACAACAAGAACAACAAGAACAACAAGAACAACAAGAACAACAAGAACAACAAGAACAACAAGAACAACAAGAACAACAAGAACAACAAGAACAACAAGAACAACAAGAACAACAAGAACAACAAGAACAACAAGAACATCAAGAACAACAAGAACAACAAGAGCAACAAGAACAGCAAGATCAACAAGAACAACAAGAACAACAAGAACAACAAGAACATCAAGAACAACAAGAACAACAAGAGCAACAAGAACAACAAGAACAACAAGAACAACCTGAACAACAACAACAAGAACAACAACAAGAACAACAAGAACAACAACAACAAGTACAACAAGAACAACAACAACATGAACAACAAGAACATCAACAACCAGAACAACAAGAACAACAACAACAACAAAAACAGGAACAACAATAACAACATCAAGAACAACAACAAGAACAACAAGAACAAGAACAACAAGAACCACAACAACATGAACAACAAGAACATCAACAACCAGAACAACAAGAACAACAAGAAGAACAAGAACAACAAGAACAACACGAACAACAAGAACCACAAGAACAACAAGAACAACAAGAACAACAAGATCAATAAGAACAACAAGAACAACAAGAACAACAAGAACACAAGAACAACAAGAACAACAAGAACAACAAGAACAACAAGAACAACAAGAACAACAAGAACAACAAGAACAACAAGAACAACAAGAACAACAAGAACAACAAGAACAACAAGAACAACAAGAACAACAAGAACAACAAGAACAACAAGAACAACAAGAATAACAAGAACAACAAGAAGAACAAGAACAACAAGAACAACAAGAACAACAAGAACAACAAGAACATCAAGAACAACAAGAACAACAAGAGCAACAAGAACAACAAGAACAACAAGAACAACAAGAACAACAAGAGCAACAAGAACAACAAGAACAACAAGAACAACAAGAACAACAAGAACAACAAGAACAACAAGAACAACAACAACAATAACAACAAGAACAACAAGAACAACAAGAACAACAAGAACAACAAGAACAACA
>NW_027476089.1:4277500-4282500 GCF_051020955.1 Megalopta genalis | reverse complement strand
CAAGTACAACAAGAACAACAACAACATGAACAACAAGAACATCAACAACCAGAACAACAGGAACAACAACAACAACAAAAACAGGAACAACAATAACAACATCAAGAACAACAACAAGAACAACAAGAACAAGAACAACAAGAACCACAACAACATGAACAACAAGAACATCAACAACCAGAACAACAAGAACAACAAGAAGAACAAGAACAACAAGAACAACAAGAACAACAAGAACAACAAGAACAACAAGAACAACAAGAACAACAAGAACAACAAGATCAATAAGAACAACAAAAACAACAAGAACAACAAGAACAACAAGAACAACAAGAACAACAAGAACAACAAGAACAACAAGAACAACAAGAACAACAAGAACAACAAGAACAACAAGAACAACAAGAACAACAAGAACAACAAGAACAACAAGAACAACAAGAACAACAAGAACAACAAGAACAACAAGAACAACAAGAACAACAAGAACAACAAGAACAACAAGAACAACAAGAAGAACAAGAACAACAAGAACAACAAGAACAACAAGAACAACAAGAACATCAAGAACAACAAGAACAACAAGAACAAGAACAACAACAACAAGAACTACATGAACAACAACAACAAGAACGACAAGAACAACATCAACAAGAACAACAAAAACAACAACAACATGAACAACAAGAACAACAAGAACAGCAAGAACAACAAGAACAACAAGAACAACAAGAACAACAAGAACAACAAGAACAACAAGAACAACAAGAACAACAAGAACAACAAGAACAACAAGAACAACAAGAACAACAAGAACAACAAGAACAACAAGAACAACAAGAACAACAAGAACAACAAGAACAACAAGAACAACAAGAACAACAAGAACAACAAGAACAACAAGAACAACAAGAACAACAAGAACAACAAGAACAACAAGAACAACAAGAACAACAAGAACAACAAGAACAACAAGAACAACAAGAGCAACAAGAACAACAAGAACAACAAGAACAACAAGAACAACAAGAGCAACAAGAACAACAAGAACAACAAGAACAACAAGAGCAACAAGAACAACAAGAACAACAAGAACAACAAGAACAACAAGAACAACAAGAACAACAAGAACAACAACAACAATAACAACAAGAACAACAAGAACAACAAGAACAACAAGAACAACAAGAACAACAAGAACAACAAGAACAACAAGAACAACAAGAACAACAAGAACAACAAGAATAACAAGAACAACAAGAACAACAAGAACAACAAGAACAACCAGAACAACAAGAACAACAAGAACAACAAGAACAACAAGAACAACAAGAACAACAAGAACAACAAGAACATCAAGAACAACAAGAACGACAAGAACAACAAGAACGATAAGAACAACAAGAACGATAAGAACGACAAGAACAACAAGAACGACAAGAACGACAAGAACAACAAGAACAACAAGAACGACAAGAACGACAAGAACAACAAGAACAACAAGAACAACAAGAACAACAAGAACAACAACAACAACAACAACAAGTACAACAAGAACAACAAGAACAAGAACATCAAGAACAACAACAAGAAGCACTACATGAACAACAACAACAAGAACAACAAGAACAGGAACAACAACAAAAACAGGAACAACAACAAGAACAACAACAACAAGAACAAGAAGAACGACAACAACAAGAACAACAAGAACAACAACAACATGAACAACAATAACATCAACAACCAGATCAACAAGAACAGCAAGAACAACAAGAACAACAAGAACAACAAGAACAACAAGAACAACAAGAACAACAAGAACAACAAGAACATCAAGAACAACAAGAACAACAAGAACAACAAGAACATCAAGAACAACAAGAACAACAAGAACAACAAGAACAACAAGAACAACAAGAACAACAAGAACAACAAGAACAACAAGAACAACAAGAACAACAAGAACAACAAGAACAACAAGAACAACAAGAACAACAAGCACAACAAGAACAACAAGAACATCAAGAACAACAAGAACAACAAGAGCAACAAGAACAACAAGAACAACAAGAACAACCTGAACAACAACAACAAGAACAACAACAAGAACAACAAGAACAACAACAACAAGTACAACAAGAACAACAACAACATGAACAACAAGAACATCAACAACCAGAACAACAAGAACAACAACAACAACAAAAACAGGAACAACAATAACAACATCAAGAACAACAACAAGAACAACAAGAACAAGAACAACAAGAACCACAACAACATGAACAACAAGAACATCAACAACCAGAACAACAAGAACAACAAGAAGAACAAGAACAACAAGAACAACAAGAACAACAAGAACCACAAGAACAACAAGAACAACAAGAACAACAAGATCAATAAGAACAACAAGAACAACAAGAACAACAAGAACACAAGAACAACAAGAACAACAAGAACAACAAGAACAACAAGAACAACAAGAACAACAAGAACAACAAGAACAACAAGAACAACAAGAACAACAAGAACAACAAGAACAACAAGAACAACAAGAACAACAAGAACAACAAGAACAACAAGAACAACAAGAATAACAAGAACAACAAGTAGAACAAGAACAACAAGAACAACAAGAACAACAAGAACAACAAGAACATCAAGAACAACAAGAACAACAAGAGCAACAAGAACAACAAGAACAACAAGAACAACAAGAACAACAAGAGCAACAAGAACAACAAGAACAACAAGAACAACAAGAACAACAAGAACAACAAGAACAACAAGAACAACAACAACAATAACAACAAGAACAACAAGAACAACAAGAACAACAAGAACAACAAGAACAACAAGAACAACAAGAACAACAAGAATAACAAGAACAACAAGAACAACAAGAACAACAAGAACAACCAGAACAACAAGAACAACAAGAACAACAAGAACAACAAGAACAACAAGAACAACAAGAACATCAAGAACAACAAGAACGACAAGAACAACAAGAACGATAAGAACAACAAGAACGATAAGAACGACAAGAACATCAAGAACGACAAGAACGACAAGAACAACAAGAACAACAAGAACGACAAGAACGACAAGAACAACAAGAACAACAAGAACAACAAGAACAACAAGAACAACAACAACAACAACAACAAGTACAACAAGAACAACAAGAACAAGAACATCAAGAACAACAACAAGAAGCACTACATGAACAACAACAACAAGAACAACAAGAACAGGAACAACAACAAAAACAGGAACAACAACAAGAACAACAACAACAACAAGAACAAGAAGAACGACAACAACAAGAACAACAAGAACAACAACAACATGAACAACAATAACATCAACAACCAGATCAACAAGAACAGCAAGAACAACAAGAACAACAAGAACAACAAGAACAACAAGAACAACAAGAACAACAAGAACAACAAGAACAACAAGAACAACAAGAACATCAAGAACAACAAGAACAACAAGAACAACAAGAACATCAAGAACAACAAGAACAACAAGAACAACAAGAACAACAAGAACAACAAGAACAACAAGAACAACAAGAACAACAAGAACAACAAGAACAACAAGAACAACAAGAACAACAAGAACAACAAGAACAACAAGAACAACAAGAACAACAAGAACAGCAAGAACAACAAGAACAACAAGAACAACAAGAACAACAAGAACAACAAGAACAACAAGAACAACAAGAACAACAAGAACAACAAGATCAACAAGAACAACAAGAACAACAAGAACAACAAGAACAACAAGAACAACAAGATCATCAAGAACAACAAGAACAACAAGAACGACAAGAACAGCCGGTACAACAAGAACAACAAGAACAACCTGTACAACAACAACAGGAACAACAACAAGAACAACAAGAACAACAACAACAAGAACAAGAAGAACAACAACAACATGAACAACAAGAACATCAACAACCAGAACAACAAGAACAACAACAACAACAAAAACAGGAACAACAATAACAACAACAAGAACAACAACAAGAACAACAAGAACAACAACAACAAGAACAACAACAACATGAACAACAAGAACATCAACAACCAGAACAACAAGAAGAACAAAAAGAACAAGAAGAACAAAAAGAACAAGAAGAACAAAAAGAACAAGAAGAACAAGAACAACAAGAACAACAAGAACAACAAGAACAACAAGAACATCAAGAACAACAAGAACAACAAGAACAACAAGAACAACAAGAACAACAAGAACAACAAGAACATCAAGAACAACAAGAACAACAAGAACAACAAGAACAACAAGAACAACAAGAACAACAAGAACAACAAGAACAACAAGAACAACAAGAACAACAAGAACAACAAGAACAACAAGAACAACAAGAACAACAAGAACAACAAGAACAACAAGAACAACAAGAAAACAAGAACAACAAGAACAACAAGAACAACAAGAACAACAAGAACAACAAGAACAACAAGAACAACAAGAACAACAAGAACAACAAGAACAACAAGAACAACAAGAACAACAAGAACAACAAGAACAACAAGAACAACAAGAACAACAAGAACAACAAGAACAACAAGAACAACAAGAACAACAAGAACAACAAGAACAACAAGAACAACAAGAACAACAAGAACATCAAGAACAACAAGAACAACAAGAACAACAAGAACAACAAGAACAACAAGAACAACAAGAACAACAAGAACAACAAGAACAACAAGAACAACAAGAACAACAAGAACAACAAGAACAACAAGAACAACAAGAACAACAAGAACAACAAGAACAACAAGAACAACAAGAACAACAAGAACAACAGGAACAACGAGAACAACATGAACAACAAGAACAACAAGAACAACAAGAACGACAAGAACAGCCGGTACAACAAGAACAACAAGAACAACCTGAACAACAACAACAGCAAAAACAGGAACAACAATAACAACAACAAGAAC
>NW_027476089.1:4265000-4275000 GCF_051020955.1 Megalopta genalis | reverse complement strand
AACAACAAGAACAAGAACAGCAAGGACAACAACAACAAGAACTACATGAACGTCAACAACAAGAATAACAAGAACAACAACAACATGTACCACAAGAACATCAACAACCAGAACAACCAGAACAACAAGAACAACAAGAGCAACAAGAGCAACAACAACAACAAAAACAGGAACAACATCAACAACATCAAGAACAACAACAAGAACAACAAGAACAAGAACAACAAGAACCACAACAACATGAACAACAAGAACATCAACAACCAGAACAACAAGAACAACAAGAAGAACAAGAACAACAAGAACAACAAGAGCAACAAGATCAATAAGAACAACAAGAACAACAAGAACAAAAAGAACAACAAGAACAACAAGAACAACAAGAACAACAAGAACAACAAGAACAACAAGACCAACAAGAACAACAAGAACAACAAGAACAACAAGAACAACAAGAACAACAAGATCAACAAGAACAACAAGAACAACAAGAACAACAAGAACAACAAGAACATCAAGAACAACAAGAACAACAAGATCAAGAACAGCAAGAACAACAACAACAAGAACTACATGAACAACAACAACAAGAACGACAAGAACAACATCAACAAGAACAACAAAAACAACAACAACATGAACAACAAGAACAACAAGAACAGCAAGAACAACAAGAACAACAAGAACAGCAAGAACAACAAGAACAACAAGAACAACAAGAACAAGGACAGCAAGGACAACAACAACAAGAACTACATGAACGTCAACAACAAGAATAACAAGAACAACAACAACATGAACGACAAGAACATCAACAACCAGAACAACCAGAACAACAACAACAAGAACAACAAGAACAACAACAACATGAACATCAAGAACATCAACAACCAGAACAACAAGAACAACAACAACAACAAAAACAGGAACAACAACAACAACATCAAGAATAACAACAAGAACAACAAGAACAAGAACAACAAGAACAACAACAACATGAACAACAAGAACATCAACAACCAGAACAACAAGAACAACACGAAGAACAAGAACAACAACAACAAGAACGACAAGAACAAAAACAAGAAGAACAACAAGAACAACAAGAACAACAAGAACAACAAGAACAACAAGAACAACAAGAACAACAAGAACAACAAGAACAACAAGAACAACAAGAACAACAAGAACAACAAGAACAACAAGAACAACAAGAACAACAAGAACAACAAGAACAACAAGAACAACAAGAACAACAAGAACAACAAGAACAACAAGAAAAACAAGAACAACAAGAACAACAAGAACAACAAGAACAACAAGAACAACAAGAACAACAAGAACAACAAGAACAACAAGAACAACAAGAACAACAAGAACAACAAGAACAACAAGAACAACAAGAACAACAAGAACAACAAGAACAACAAGAACAACAAGAACAACAAGACCAACAAGAACAACAAGAACAACAAGAACAACAAGAACATCAAGAACAACAAGAACAACAAGAAAAGCAAGAACAACAACAACAAGAACAACAACAACATGAACAACAAGAACATCAACAACCAAAACAACAAGAACAACAACAACAAGAACAACTAGAACAACAACAACAAGAACAACAAGAACAACAAGAACATCAAGAACAACAAGAACAACAAGAACAACAAGAACATCAAGAACATCAAGAACAACAAGAACAACAAGAACAACAAGAACGACAAGAACAGCCGGTAAAACAAGAACAACAAGAACAACCTGAACAACAACGACATGAACAACAACAAGAACAACAAGAACAACAAGAACAACAAGAACAACAAGAACAACAACAACAACAACATGAACAACAAGAACCACTAGAACAAAAACAACAAGAACAACATGAACAACAAGAACCACTAGAACAAGAACAACAAGAACAACAAGAACAACAAGAACAACAAGAACAACAAGAACAACAAGAGCAACAAGAACAACAAGAACAACAAGATCAACAAGAACAACAAGAACAACAAGAACAACAAGAACAACAACAACAACAACAAGAACAAAAAGAACAACAAGAACAACAAGAACAACAAGAACAACAAGAACAACAAGAACAACAAGAACAACAAGAACAACAAGAACAACAAGAACAACAAGAACAACAAGAACAACAAGAGCAACAAGAACAACAAGAACAACAAGAACAACTAGAACAACAAGAACAACAAGAGCAACAAGAGCAACAAGAACAACAAGAACAACAACAACAAGAACGACAAGAACAACAACAACAAGAACAACACGAACAACAGGAACAACAAGAACAACAAGAACAACAAGAACAACAAGAACAACAAGAACAACAACAACAAGAGCAACAACAACAAGATCAAAAAAAACAACAACAACATGAACAACAAGAACAACAACAACAAGAACAACTAGAACAACAACAACAAGAACAACAAGAACATCAAGAACAGCACGAACAACAAGAACAACAAGAAGAAGAACAACAACAACAACAAGATCAACAAGAACAACAAGAACAAGAACTACATGAACAACAACAACAAGAACGACAAGAACAACATCAACAAGAACGACAAGAACAACATCAACATGAACAACAAGAACAACAAGAACAGCAAGAACAACAAGAACAACAAGAACAACAAGAACAACAAGAACAACAAGAACAACAAGAACAACAAGAACAACAAGAACAACAAGAACAACAAGAACAACAAGAACAACAAGAACAACAAGAACAACAAGAACAACAAGAACAACAAGAACAACAAGAACAACAAGAACAACAAGAGCAACAAGAGCAACAAGAACAACAAGAACAACAAGAACAACAAGAGCAACAAGAGCAACAAGAGCAACAAGAACAACAAGAACAACAAGAACAACAAGAACAACAAGAGCAACAAGAACAACAAGAACAACAAGGACAACAAGAACAACAACAACAATAACAACAAGAACAACAAGAACAACTAGATCAACAAGAGCAACAAGAACAACAAGAACAACAAGAACAACAAGAATAACAAGAACAACAAGAACAACAAGAACAACAAGAACAACAAGAACAACAAGAACAACAAGAACAACAAGAACAACAAGAACAACAAGAACAACAAGAACATCAAGAACAACAAGAACGACAAGAACAACAAGAACGATAAGAACAACAAGAACGATAAGAACGACAAGAACAACAAGAACGACAAGAACGACAAGAACAACAAGAACAACAAGAACGACAAGAACGACAAGAACAACAAGAACAACAAGAACAACAAGAACAACAAGAACAACAAGAACAACAACAACAAGAACAACAAGAACAAGAACATCAAGAACAACAACAAGAAGCACTACATGAACAACAACAACAAGAACAACAAGAACAACAACAACAACAAAAACAGGAACAACAACAAGAACAACAACAACAACAAGGACAAGAAGAACGACAACAACAAGAACAACAAGAACAACAACAACATGAACAACAACAACATCAACAACCAGATCAACAAGAACAGCAAGAACAACAAGAACTACAAGAACAACAAGAACAACAAGAACAACAAGAACAACAAGAACAACAAGAACAACAAGAACAACAAGAACAACAAGAACATCAAGAACAACAAGAACAACAAGAACAACAAGAACATCAAGAACAACAAGAACAACAACAACAACAACAACATGAACAACAAGAACAACAAGAACAACAAGAACAACAAGAACAACAAGAACAACAAGAACAACAAGAACAACAAGAACAACAAGAACAACAAGAACAACAAGAACAACAAGAACAACAAGAACAACAAGAACAACAACAACAGGAACAACAAGAACAACAAGAACAGCAAGAACAACAAGAACAAGAACAGCAAGAACAACAACAACATGAAACTACATGAACAACAACAACAAGAACGGCAAGAACAACATCAACAAGAACAACAAAAACAACAAGAACAACAACAACAAGAACAACAAGAACAACAAGAACAACAAGAACAACAAGAACAACAAGAACAACAAGAACAACAAGAACAACAAGAACAACAAGAACAACAAGAACAACAAGAACAACAAGAACAACAAGAACAACAAGAACAACAAGAACAACAAGAACAACAAGAACAACAAGAACAACAAGAACAACAAGAACAACAAGAACAACAAGAACAACAAGAGCAACAAGAACAACAAGAACAACAAGAACAACAAGAACAACAAGAACAACAAGAACAACAAGAACAACAAGAACAACAAGAACAAAAAGAACAACAAGAACAACAAGAACAACAAGAACAACAAGAACAACAAGAACAACAAGAACAACAAGAACAACAAGAACAACAAGAACAACAAGAACAACAAGAACAACAAGAACATCAAGAGCAACAACAACAAGAGCAACAACAACAAGATCAAAAAAAACAACAACAACATGAACAACAAGAACAACAACAACAAGAACAACTAGAACAACAACAACAAGAACAACAAGAACATCAAGAACAGCACGAACAACAAGAACAACAAGAAGAAGAACAACAACAACAACAAGATCAACAAGAACAACAAGAACAAGAACTACATGAACAACAACAACAAGAACGACAAGAACAACATCAACAAGAACGACAAGAACAACATCAACATGAACAACAAGAACAACAAGAACAGCAAGAACAACAAGAACAACAAGAACAACAAGAACAACAAGAACAACAAGAACAACAAGAACAACAAGAACAACAAGAACAACAAGAACAACAAGAACAACAAGAACAACAAGAACAACAAGAACAACAAGAACAACAAGAACAACAAGAACAACAAGAACAACAAGAACAACAAGAACAACAAGAACAACAAGAGCAACAAGAGCAACAAGAACAACAAGAACAACAAGAACAACAAGAGCAACAAGAGCAACAAGAACAACAAGAACAACAAGAACAACAAGAACAACAAGAACAACAAGAGCAACAATAACAACAAGAACAACAAGAACAACAAGAACAACAAGAACAACAACAACAATAACAACAAGAACAACAAGAACAACAAGAACAACAAGAGCAACAAGAACAACAAGAACAACAAGAACAACAAGAATAACAAGAACAACAAGAACAACAAGAACAACAAGAACAACAAGAACAACAAGAACAACAAGAACAACAAGAACAACAAGAACAACAAGAACAACAAGAACATCAAGAGCAACAAGAACAACAAGAACAACAAGAAAAGCAAGAACAACAAGAATAACAAGAACAACAAGAACAACTAGAACAACAAGAACAACAAGAGCAACAAGAACAACAAGAACAACAAGAACAACAACAACAAGAGCGACAAGAACAACAACAACAAGAACAACACGAACAACAAGAACAACAAGAACAACAAGAACAACAACAACAAGAACAAGAAGAACAACAACAACATGAACAACAAGAACATCAACAACCAGAACAACAAGAACAACAACAACAACAAAAACAGGAACAACAACAACAACAACAAGAACAACAACAAGAACAAAAAGAACAACAACAACAAGAACAACAACAACATGAACAACAAGAACATCAACAACCAGAACAACAAGAAGAACAAAAAGAACAAGAACAACAAGAGCAACAAGAACAACAAGAACAACAAGAACAACAAGAACAACAAGAACAACAAGAACAACAAGAACAACAAGAGCAACAAGAGCAACAAGAACAACAAGAACAACAAGAACAACAAGAACAACAAGAACAACAAGAACAACAACAACAACAAAAACAGGAACAACAACAAGAACAACAACCACAACAAGAACAACAAGAACGACAACAACAAGAACAACAAGAACAACAACAACAACAAAAACAGGAACAACAACAACAAGAACAAGAACAACAACAAGAACAACAAGAACAACAATAACAGCACCAAGATGAACAACAAGAACATCAACAACCAGAACAACAAGAAGAACAAGAACAACAACAACAAGAACGACAAGAACAAAAACAACAAGAACAACAAGAACAACAAGAACAACAAGAACAACAAGAACAACAAGAACAACAAGAACAACAAGAACAACAAGAACAATAAGAACAACAAGAACAACAAGAACAACAAGAACAACAAGAACAACAAGAACAACAAGAACAACAAGAACAACAAGAACAACAAGAACAACAAGAACAACAAGAACAACAAGAACAACAAGAACAACAAGAACAACAAGAACAACAAGAACAACAAGAACAACAAGAACAACAAGAATAACAAGAACAACAAGAACAACAAGAGCAACAAGAACAACAAGAGCAACAAGAACAACAAGAACAACAAGAACAACAAGAACAACAAGAACAACAAGAACAACAAGAACAACAAGAACAACAAGAACAACAAGAACAACAAGAACAACAAGAACAACAAGAACAACAAGAACAACAAGAACAACAAGAACAACAAGAACAACAAGAACAACAAGAACAACAAGAACAACAAGAACAACAAGAACAACAAGAACATCAAGAACAACAAGAACAACAAGAACAACAAGAAAAGCAAGAACAACAACAACAAGAACGACAACAACAACAACATGAACAACAAGAACATCAACAACCAGAGCAACAAGAACAACAACAACAAGAACAACTAGAACAACAACAACAAGAACAACAAGAACAACAAGAACATCAAGAACAACAAGAACAACAAGAACAACAAGAACAACAAGAACAACAAGAACATCAAGAACAACAAGATCAACAAGAACAACAAGAACGACAAGAACAGCCGGTACAACAAGAACAACAAGAACAATCTGAACAACAACAACAAGAACAACAACAAGAACAACAAGAACATCAAGAACAACAAGAACAACAAGAACAACAAGAACAACAAGAACAACAAGAACAACAAGAACAACAAGAACAACAAGAACAACAAGAACAACAAGAACATCAAGAACAACAAGAACAACAAGAACAACAAGAAAAGCAAGAACAACAACAACAAGAACGACAACAACAACAACATGAACAACAAGAACATCAACAACCAGAGCAACAAGAACAACAACAACAAGAACAACTAGAACAACAACAACAAGAACAACAAGAACAACAAGAACATCAAGAACAACAAGAACAACAAGAACAACAAGAACAACAAGAACAACAAGAACAACAAGAACAACAAGAACAACAAGAACAACAAGAACAACAAGAACAACAAGAACAACAAGAACAACAAGAACAACAAGAACAACAAGAACAACAAGAACAACAAGAACAACAAGAACAACAAGAACAACAAGAACAACAAGAACAACAAGAACAACAAGAACAACAAGAACAACAAGAACAACAAGAACAACAAGAACAACAAGAACAACAAGAACAACAAGAACAACAAGAACAACAAGAACAACAAGAACAACAAGAACAACAAGAACAACAAGAACAACAAGAACATCAAGAGCAACAAGAACAACAAGAACAACAAGAAAAGCAAGAACAACAAGAATAACAAGAACAACAAGAACAACTAGAACAACAAGAACAACAAGAGCAACAAGAACAACAAGAACAACAACAACAAGAGCGACAAGAACAACAACAGCAAGAACAACACGAACAACAAGAACAACAAGAACAACAAGAACAACAAGAACAAGAACAAGAAGAACAACAACAACATGAACAACAAGAACATCAACAACCAGAACAACAAGAACAACAACAACAACAAAAACAGGAACAACAACAACAACAACAAGAACAACAACAAGAACAAAAAGAACAACAACAACAAGAACAACAACAACATGAACAACAAGAACATCAACAACCAGAACAACAAGAAGAACAAAAAGAACAAGAACAACAAGAGCAACAAGAACAACAAGAACAACAAGGACAACAAGAACAACAAGAACAACAAGAACAACAAGAACAACAAGAACAACAAGAACAACAAGAACAACAAGAACAACAAGAACAACAAGAACAACAAGAACAACAAGAACAACAAGAACAACAAGAACAACAAGAACGACAACAACAACAAAAACAGGAACAACAACAAGAACAACAACAACAACAAGAACAACAAGAACGACAACAACAAGAACAACAAGAACAACAACAACAACAAAAACAGGAACAACAACAACAAGAACAAGAACAACAACAAGAACAACAAGAACAACAACAACAGCACCAAGATGAACAACAAGAACATCAACAACCAGAACAACAAGAAGAACAAGAACAGCAACAACAAGAACGACAAGAACAAAAACAACAAGAACAACAAGAACAACAAGAACAACAAGAACAACAAGAACAACAAGAACAACAAGAACAATAAGAACAACAAGAACAACAAGAACAACAAGAACAACAAGAACAACAAGAACAACAAGAACAACAAGAACAACAAGAACAACAAGAACAACAAGAACAACAAGAACAACAAGAACAACAAGAACAACAAGAACAACAAGAACAACAAGAACAACAAGAATAACAAGAACAACAAGAACAACAAGAACAACAAGAACAACAAGAACAACAAGAGCAACAAGAACAACAAGAGCAACAAGAACAACAAGAACAACAAGAACAACAAGAACAACAAGAACAACAAGAACAACAAGAACAACAAGAACAACAAGAACAACAAGAACAACAAGAACAACAAGAACAACAAGAACAACAAGAACAACAAGAACAACAAGAACAACAAGAACAACAAGAACAACAAGAAGAACAAGAACAACAAGAAGAACAAGAACAACAAGAACAACAAGAACAACAAGAACAACAAGAACAACAAGAACAACATGAACATCAAGAACAACAAGAACAACAAGAACAACAAGAACAACAAGAACAACAAGAACAACAAGAACAACAAGAACAACAAGAACAACAAGAACAACAAGAACAACAAGAACAACAAGAACAGCAAGAACAACAAGAACAACAACATCAAGAACGACAAGAACAACAACAACAAGAATAACAAAAACAACAACATGAACGACAAGAACAACAAGAACAACAACAACAAGAACCACTAGAACAACAACAACAAGAACAACAAGAGCAACAAGAACAACAACAACAACAACAACAACACGAAGGTCAACAAGAACAACAAGAACAACAAGAACAACATGAACATCAAGAACAACAAGAACATCAAGAACAACAAGAACAACAAGAACAACAAGAGCAACAAGAGCAACAAGAGCAACAAGAGCAACAAGAGCAACAAGAGCAACAAAATCAACAAGAACAACAACAACATGAACAACAAGAACATCAAAAACCAGAACAACAAGAACAACAAGAACAACAAGAACATCAACAACAAGAGCAACAAGAACAACAAGACCAACAAGAACAACAAGAACAACAAGAACAACAAGAACAACAAGAACAACAAGAACAACAAGAACAACAAGAACAACAAGAACAACAAGAACAACAAGAACAACAAGAACAACAAGAACAACAAGAACAACAAGAACAAGAGCATCAAGAACAACAAGAACAACAAGAACAACAAGAACAACAAGAACAACAAGAACAACAAGAACAACAAGAACAACAAGAACAACAAGAACAACAAGAACAACAAGAACAACAAGAACAACAAGAACAACAAGAACAACAAGAACAACAAGAACAACAAGAGCAACAAGAACAACAAGAACAACAAGAACAACAAGAACAACAAGAACAACAAGTACAACAAGAACAACAAGAACAACAACAACAACAACGACAAGAACAAAAACAACAAGAACGACAAGAACAACAACAACAAGAACAACAAAAACAACAACAACATGATCAACAAGAACAACAAGTACGACAAGAACAACAAGAACAACAAGAACAACAAGAACAACAAGAGCAACAAG
>NW_027476089.1:4257500-4260000 GCF_051020955.1 Megalopta genalis | reverse complement strand
CAACAAGAACAACAAGAACAACAAGAACAACAAGAACAACAAGAACAACAAGAACAACAAGAACATCAAGAGCAACAAGAACAACAAGAACAACAAGAAAAGCAAGAACAACAAGAATAACAAGAACAACAAGAACAACTAGAACAACAAGAACAACAAGAGCAACAAGAACAACAAGAACAACAACAACAAGAGCGACAAGAACAACAACAGCAAGAACAACACGAACAACAAGAACAACAAGAACAACAAGAACAACAAGAACAAGAACAAGAAGAACAACAACAACATGAACAACAAGAACATCAACAACCAGAACAACAAGAACAACAACAACAACAAAAACAGGAACAACAACAACAACAACAAGAACAACAACAAGAACAAAAAGAACAACAACAACAAGAACAACAACAACATGAACAACAAGAACATCAACAACCAGAACAACAAGAAGAACAAAAAGAACAAGAACAACAAGAGCAACAAGAACAACAAGAACAACAAGGACAACAAGAACAACAAGAACAACAAGAACAACAAGAACAACAAGAACAACAAGAACAACAAGAACAACAAGAACAACAAGAACAACAAGAACAACAAGAACAACAAGAACAACAAGAACAACAAGAACAACAAGAACGACAACAACAACAAAAACAGGAACAACAACAAGAACAACAACAACAACAAGAACAACAAGAACGACAACAACAAGAACAACAAGAACAACAACAACAACAAAAACAGGAACAACAACAACAAGAACAAGAACAACAACAAGAACAACAAGAACAACAACAACAGCACCAAGATGAACAACAAGAACATCAACAACCAGAACAACAAGAAGAACAAGAACAGCAACAACAAGAACGACAAGAACAAAAACAACAAGAACAACAAGAACAACAAGAACAACAAGAACAACAAGAACAACAAGAACAACAAGAACAATAAGAACAACAAGAACAACAAGAACAACAAGAACAACAAGAACAACAAGAACAACAAGAACAACAAGAACAACAAGAACAACAAGAACAACAAGAACAACAAGAACAACAAGAACAACAAGAACAACAAGAACAACAAGAACAACAAGAACAACAAGAACAACAAGAATAACAAGAACAACAAGAACAACAAGAACAACAAGAACAACAAGAACAACAAGAGCAACAAGAACAACAAGAGCAACAAGAACAACAAGAACAACAAGAACAACAAGAACAACAAGAACAACAAGAACAACAAGAACAACAAGAACAACAAGAACAACAAGAACAACAAGAACAACAAGAACAACAAGAACAACAAGAACAACAAGAACAACAAGAACAACAAGAACAACAAGAACAACAAGAAGAACAAGAACAACAAGAAGAACAAGAACAACAAGAACAACAAGAACAACAAGAACAACAAGAACAACAAGAACAACATGAACATCAAGAACAACAAGAACAACAAGAACAACAAGAACAACAAGAACAACAAGAACAACAAGAACAACAAGAACAACAAGAACAACAAGAACAACAAGAACAACAAGAACAACAAGAACAGCAAGAACAACAAGAACAACAACATCAAGAACGACAAGAACAACAACAACAAGAATAACAAAAACAACAACATGAACGACAAGAACAACAAGAACAACAACAACAAGAACCACTAGAACAACAACAACAAGAACAACAAGAGCAACAAGAACAACAACAACAACAACAACAACACGAAGGTCAACAAGAACAACAAGAACAACAAGAACAACATGAACATCAAGAACAACAAGAACATCAAGAACAACAAGAACAACAAGAACAACAAGAGCAACAAGAGCAACAAGAGCAACAAGAGCAACAAGAGCAACAAGAGCAACAAAATCAACAAGAACAACAACAACATGAACAACAAGAACATCAAAAACCAGAACAACAAGAACAACAAGAACAACAAGAACATCAACAACAAGAGCAACAAGAACAACAAGACCAACAAGAACAACAAGAACAACAAGAACAACAAGAACAACAAGAACAACAAGAACAACAAGAACAACAAGAACAACAAGAACAACAAGAACAACAAGAACAACAAGAACAACAAGAACAACAAGAACAACAAGAACAAGAGCATCAAGAACAACAAGAACAACAAGAACAACAAGAACAACAAGAACAACAAGAACAACAAGAACAACAAGAACAACAAGAACAACAAGAACAACAAGAACAACAAGAACAACAAGAACAACAAGAACAACAAGAACAACAAGAACAACAAGAACAACAAGAGCAACAAGAACAACAAGAACAACAAGAACAACAAGAACAACAAGAACAACAAGTACAACAAGAACAACAAGAACAACAACAACAACAACGACAAGAACAAAAACAACAAGAACGACAAGAACAACAACAACAAGAACAACAAAAACAACAACAACATGATCAACAAGAACAACAAGTACGACAAGAACAACAAG
>NW_027476089.1:4167500-4175000 GCF_051020955.1 Megalopta genalis | reverse complement strand
AACAACAAGAACAACAAGAACAACAAGAACAACAACAACAACATGAACAACAAGAACAACAAGAACAACAAGAACAACAAGAACAACAAGAACAACAAGAACAACAAGAACAACAAGAACAACAAGAACAACAAGAACAACAAGAACAACAAGAACAACAAGAACAACAAGAACAACAAGAACAACAAGAACAACAAGAACAACAAGAACAACAAGAACAACAAGAGCAACAAGAACAACAAGAACAACAAGAACAACAAGAACAACAAGAACAACAAGAACAACAAGAACAACAAGAACAACAAGAACAACAAGAACAACATCAAGAACAAGAACAACAACAAGAACAAGAACAACAAGAACAACAAGAACAACAAGAACAACAAGAACAACAAGAACAACAAGAATAACAAGAACAACAAGAACAACAAGAACAACAAGAACAACAAGAACAACAAGAACAACAAGAACAACAAGAACAACAAGAACAACAAGAACAACAAGAACAACAAGAACAACAAGAACAACAAGAACAACAAGAACAACAAGAACAACAAGAACAACAAGAACAACAAGAGCAACAAGAGCAACAAGAACAACAAGAGCAACAAGAACAACAAGAGCAACAAGAACAACAAGAACAACAAGAACAACAAGAACAACAAGAACAACAAGAACAGCAAGAACAACAAGAACAACAACATCAAGAACGACAAGAACAACAACAACAAGAATAACAAAAACAACAACATGAACAACAAGAACAACAAGAACAACAACAACAAGAACCACTAGAACAACAACAACAAGAACAACAAGAGCAACAAGAACAACAAGAACAACAAGAACAACAAGAACAACAAGAACAACAAGAACAACAAGAACAACAAGAACAACAAGAGCAACAAGAACAACAAGAACAACAAGAACAACAAGAACAACAAGAACAACAAGAACAACAAGAACAACAAGAACAACAAGAACAACATCAAGAACAAGAACAACAACAAGAACAAGAACAACAAGAACAACAAGAAAAACAAGAACAACAAGAAAAACAAGAACAACAAGAACGACAAGAACAACAACAACAACAACAATAACAACAACAAAAACAACAACAACATGAACAACAAGAACAACAAGAACAACAAGAACAACAAGAACAACAACAACAACAACAACAAAAACAACAACAACATGAACAACAAGAACAACAAGAACAACAAGAACAACAAGAACAACAAGAACAACAAGAACAACAAGAATTACAAGAACAACAAGAACAACAAGAACAACAAGAACAACAAGAACAACAAGAACAACAAGAACAACAAGAACAACAAGAACAACAAGAACAACAAGAACAACAAGAACAACAAGAACAACAAGAACAACAAGAACAACAAGAGCAACAAGAGCAACAAGAGCAACAAGAGCAACAAGAGCAACAAGAACAACAAGAACAACAAGAACAACAAGAACAACAAGAACAACAAGAACAACAAGAACAACAAGAACAACAAGAACAACAACAACAAGAACAACAAGAGCAACAAGAACAACAACAACAACAACAACAGCAACAACAAGATCAACAAGAACAACAAGAACAACAAGAACAACAAGAACAACATGAACATCAAGACCAACAAGAACATCAAGAACAACAAGAACAACAAGAACAACAAGAGCAACAGGAGCAACAAGAGCAACAAGAGCAACAAGAGCAACAAGACCAACAAGAACAACAAGAACAACAACAACATGAACAACAAGAACATCAAAAACCAGAACAACAAGAACAACAAGAACAACAAGAACAACAAGAACATCAACAACAAGAGCAACAAGAACAACAAGACCAACACGAACAACAAGAACAACAAGAACAACAAGAACAACAAGAACAACAAGATCAACAAGAACAACAAGAACAACAAGAACAACAAGAACAACAAGAACAACAAGAACAACAAGAACAACAAGAACAACATCAAGAACAAGAACAACAACAAGAACAAGAACAACAAGAACAACAAGAACAACAAGAACAACATCAAGAACAAGAACAACAACAAGAACAAGAACAGCAACAAGAACAAGAACAACAAGAACAACAAGAAAAACAAGAAAAACAAGAACAACAAGAACATCAACAACATGAACAACAAGAACAACAAGAACAACAAGAACAACAAGAACAACAAGAACAACAAGAACAACAAGAACAACAAGAACAACAAGAACAACAAGAACAACAAGAACAACAAGAACAACAAGAACAACAAGAACAACAAGAACAACAAGAACAACAAGAACAACAAGAACAACAAGAACAACAAGAACAACAAGAACAACAAGAACAACAAGAACAACAAGAACAACAAGAACAACAAGAACAACAAGAACAACAAGAACAACAAGAACAACAAGAACAACAAGAACAACAAGAACAACAAGAACAACAAGAACAACAAGAACAACAAGAACAACAAGAACAACAAGAACAACAAGAACAACAAGAACAACAAGAACAACAAGAACAACAAGAACAAGAAGAACAACAAGAACAACAAGAACAACAAGAACAACAAGAACAAGAAGAACAACAAGAACAACAAGAACAACAAGAACAACAAGAACAACAAGAACAACAAGAACAACAAGAACAACAAGAACAACAAGAACAACAAGAACAACAAGAACAACAAGAGCAACAAGAACAACAAGAACAACAAGAACAACAAGAACAACAAGAACAACAAGAACAGCAAGAACAACAAGAACAACAACATCAAGAACGACAAGAACAACAACAACAAGAATAACAAAAACAACAACATGAACAACAAGAACAACAAGAACAACAACAACAAGAACCACTAGAACAACAACAACAAGAACAACAAGAGCAACAAGAACAACAACAACAACAACAACAACAACAAGATCAACAAGAACAACAAGAACAACAAGAACAACATGAACATCAAGACCAACAAGAACATCAAGAACAACAAGAACAACAAGAACAACAAGAACAACAAGAACAACAAGAACAACAAGAACAACAAGAACAACAAGAACAACAAGAACAACAAGAACAACAAGAACAACAAGAACAACAAGAACAACAAGAACAACAAGAACAACAAGAACAACAAGAACAACAAGAACAACAAGAACAACAAGAACAACAAGAACAACAAGAACAACAAGAACAACAAGAACAACAAGAACAACAAGAACAACAAGAACAACAAGAACAACAAGAACAACAAGAACAACAAGAACAACAAGAACAACAAGAACAACAAGAACAACAAGAACAACAAGAACAACAAGAACAACAAGAACAACAAGAACAACAAGAACAACAAGAACAACAAGAACAACAAGAACAACAAGAACAACAAGAACAACAAGAACAACAAGAACAACAAGAACAACAAGAACAACAAGAACAACAAGAACAACAAGAACAACAAGAACAACAAGAACAACAAGAACAACAAGAGCAACAAGAGCAACAAGAGCAACAAGAGCAACAAGAACAACAAGAACAACAAGAACAACAAGAACAACAAGAACAACAAGAACAACAAGAACAACAAGAACAACAAGAACAACAAGAACAACAAGAACAACAAGAACAACAAGAACAACAAGAACAACAAGAACAACAAGAACAACAAGAACAACAAGAACAACAAGAACAACAAGAACAACAAGAACAACAAGAACAACAAGAACAACAAGAACAACAAGAACAACAAGAACAACAAGAACAACAAGAACAACAAGAACAACAAGAACAACAAGAACAACAAGAACAACAAGAACAACAAGAACAACAAGAACAACAAGAACAACAAGAACAACAAGAACAGCAAGAACAACAAGAACAACAACATCAAGAACGACAAGAACAACAACAACAAGAATAACAAAAACAACAACATGAACAACAAGAACAACAAGAACAACAACAACAAGAACCACTAGAACAACAACAACAAGAACAACAAGAGCAACAAGAACAACAACAACAACAACAACAGCAACAACAAGATCAACAAGAACAACAAGGACAACAAGAACAACATGAACGCCAAGACCAACAAGAACATCAAGAACAACAAGAACAACAAGAACAACAAGAGCAACAGGAGCAACAAGAGCAACAAGAGCAACAAGAGCAACAAGACCAACAAGAACAACAAGAACAACAACAACATGAACAACAAGAACATCAAAAACCAGAACAACAAGAACAACAAGAACAACAAGAACAACAAGAACATCAACAACAAGAGCAACAAGAACAACAAGACCAACACGAACAACAAGAACAACAAGAACAACAAGAACAACAAGAACAACAAGATCAACAAGAACAACAAGAACAACAAGAACAACAAGAACAACAAGAACAACAAGAACAACAAGAACAACAAGAACAACATCAAGAACAAGAACAACAACAAGAACAAGAACAACAAGAACAACAAGAACAACAAGAACAACATCAAGAACAAGAACAACAACAAGAACAAGAACAACAAGAACAACAAGAAAAACAAGAAAAACAAGAACAACAAGAACATCAACAACATGAACAACAAGAACAACAAGAACAACAAGAACAACAAGAACAACAAGAACAACAAGAACAACAAGAACAACAAGAACAACAAGAACAACAAGAACAACAAGAACAACAGGAACAACAAGAACAACAAGAACAACAAGAACAACAAGAACAACAAGAACAACAAGAACAACAAGAACAACAAGAACAACAAGAACAACAAGAACAACAAGAACAAAAAGAACAACAAGAACAACAAGAACAACAAGAACAACAAGAACAACAAGAACAACAAGAACAACAAGAACAACAAGAACAACAAGAACAACAAGAACAACAAGAACAACAAGAACAACAAGAACAACAAGAACAACAAGAACAACAAGAACAACAAGAACAACAAGAACAACAAGAACAACAAGAACAACAAGAACAACAAGAACAACAAGAACAACAAGAACAACAAGAACAACAAGAACAACAAGAACAACAAGAACAACAAGAACAACAAGAACAACAAGAACAACAAGAACAACAAGAACAACAAGAACAACAAGAACAACAAGAACAACAAGAACAACAAGAACAACAAGAACAACAAGAACAACAAGAACAACAAGAACAACAAGAACAACAAGAACAACAAGAACAACAAGATCAACAAGAACAACAAGAACAACAAGAACAACAAGAACAACAAGAACAACAAGAACAACAAGAACAAGAACAACAAGAACAACAAGAACAAGAAGAACAACAAGAACAACAAGAACAACAAGAACAACAAGAACAACAAGAACAACAAGAACAACAAGAACAACAAGAACAACAAGAACAACAAGAACAACAAGAACAACAAGAACAACAAGAACAACAAGAACAACAAGAACAACAAGAACAACAAGAACAACAAGAACAACAAGAACAACAAGAACAACAAGAACAACAAGAACAACAAGAACAACAAGAACAACAAGAACAACAAGAACAACAAGAACAACAAGAACAACAAGAACAACAAGAACAACAAGAACAACAAGAACAACAAGAACAACAAGAACAACAAGAACAACAAGAACAAGAACAACAAGAACAACAAGAACAAGAAGAACAACAAGAACAACAAGAACAACAAGAACAACAAGAACAACAAGAACAACAAGAACAACAAGAACAACAAGAACAACAAGAACAACAAGAACAACAAGAACAACAAGAACAACAAGAACAACAAGAACAACAAGAACAAAAAGAACAACAAGAACAACAAGAACAACAAGAACAACAAGAACAACAAGAACAACAAGAACAACAAGAACAACAAGAACAACAAGAACAACAAGAACAACAAGAACAACAAGAACAACAAGAACAACAAGAACAACAAGAACAACAAGAACAACAAGAACAACAAGAACAACAAGAACAACAAGAACAACAAGAACAACAAGAACAACAAGAACAACAAGAACAACAAGAACAACAAGAACAACAAGAACAACAAGAACAACAAGAACAACAAGAACAACAAGAACAACAAGAACAACAAGAACAACAAGAACAACAAGAACAACAAGAACAACAAGAACAACAAGAACAACAAGAACAACAAGAACAACAAGAACAACAAGAACAACAAGAACAACAAGAACAACAAGAACAACAAGAACAACAAGAACAACAAGAACAACAAGAACAACAAGAACAACAAGAACAACAAGAACAACAAGAACAACAAGAACAACAAGAACAACAAGAACAACAAGAACAACAAGAACAAGAACAACAAGAACAACAAGAACAACAAGAACAACAAGAACAACAAGAACAACAAGAACAACAAGAACAACAAGAACAACAAGAACAACAAGAACAACAAGAACAACAAGAACAACAAGAACAACAAGAACAACAAGAACAACAAGAACAACAAGAACAACAAGAACAACAAGAACAACAAGAACAACAAGAACAACAAGAACAACAAGAACAACAAGAACAACAAGAACAACAAGAACAACAAGAACAACAAGAACAACAAGAACAACAAGAACAACAAGAACAACAAGAACAACAAGAACAACAAGAACAACAAGAACAAGAACAACAAGAACAACAAGAACAAGAAGAACAACAAGAACAACAAGAACAACAAGAACAACAAGAACAACAAGAACAACAAGAACAACAAGAACAACAAGAACAACAAGAACAACAAGAACAACAAGAACAACAAGAACAACAAGAACAACAAGAACAACAAGAACAACAAGAACAACAAGAACAACAAGAACAACAAGAACAACAAGAACAACAAGAACAAGAACAACAAGAACAACAAGAACAAGAAGAACAAGAAGAACAACAAGAACAACAAGAACAACAAGAACAACAAGAACAACAAGAACAACAAGAACAACAAGAACAACAAGAACAACAAGAACAACAAGAACAACAAGAACAACAAGAACAACAAGAACAACAAGAACAACAAGAACAACAAGAACAACAAGAACAACAAGAACAACAAGAACAACAAGAACAACAAGAACAACAAGAACAACAAGAACAACAAGAACAACAAGAACAACAAGAACAACAAGAACAACAAGAACAACAAGAACAACAAGAACAACAAGAACAACAAGAACAACAAGAACAACAAGAACAACAAGAACAACAAGAACAACAACAACAACAAGAACAACAAGAACAACAATAACAACAAGAACGACACGAACAGCCGGTACAACAAGAACAACAAGAACAACAAGAACAACCTGAACAACAACAACAAGAACAACAACAAGAACAACAAGAACAACAAGAACAACAACAACAAGAACAACAAGAACAACAAGAACAACAACAACATGAACAACAAGAACATCAACAACCAGAACAAC
>NW_027476089.1:4145000-4150000 GCF_051020955.1 Megalopta genalis | reverse complement strand
CAAGAACAACAAGAGCAACAAGAACAACAACAACAACAACAACAGCAACAACAAGATCAACAAGAACAACAAGAACAACAAGAACAACATGAACATCAAGACCAACAAGAACATCAAGAACAACAAGAACAACAAGAACAACAAGAGCAACAGGAGCAACAAGAGCAACAAGAGCAACAAGAGCAACAAGACCAACAAGAACAACAAGAACAACAACAACATGAACAACAAGAACATCAAAAACCAGAACAACAAGAACAACAAGAACAACAAGAACAACAAGAACATCAACAACAAGAGCAACAAGAACAACAAGACCAACACGAACAACAAGAACAACAAGAACAACAAGAACAACAAGAACAACAAGATCAACAAGAACAACAAGAACAACAAGAACAACAAGAACAACAAGAACAACAAGAACAACAAGAACAACATCAAGAACAAGAACAACAACAAGAACAAGAACAACAAGAACAACAAGAACAACAAGAACAACATCAAGAACAAGAACAACAACAAGAACAAGAACAGCAACAAGAACAAGAACAACAAGAACAACAAGAAAAACAAGAAAAACAAGAACAACAAGAACATCAACAACATGAACAACAAGAACAACAAGAACAACAAGAACAACAAGAACAACAAGAACAACAAGAACAACAAGAACAACAAGAACAACAAGAACAACAAGAACAACAAGAACAACAAGAACAACAAGACCAACAAGAACAACAAGAACAACAAGAACAACAAGAACAACAAGAACAACAAGAACAACAAGAACAACAAGAACAACAAGAACAACAAGAACAACAAGAACAACAAGAACAACAAGAACAACAAGAACAACAAGAACAACAAGAACAACAAGAACAACAAGAACAACAAGAACAACAAGAACAACAAGAACAACAAGAACAACAAGAACAACAAGAACAACAAGAACAACAAGAACAAGAAGAACAACAAGAACAACAAGAACAACAAGAACAACAAGAACAACAAGAACAAGAAGAACAACAAGAACAACAAGAACAACAAGAACAACAAGAACAACAAGAACAACAAGAACAACAAGAACAACAAGAACAACAAGAACAACAAGAACAACAAGAACAACAAGAACAACAAGAGCAACAAGAACAACAAGAACAACAAGAACAACAAGAACAACAAGAACAACAAGAACAGCAAGAACAACAAGAACAACAACATCAAGAACGACAAGAACAACAACAACAAGAATAACAAAAACAACAACATGAACAACAAGAACAACAAGAACAACAACAACAAGAACCACTAGAACAACAACAACAAGAACAACAAGAGCAACAAGAACAACAAGAACAACAAGAACAACAAGAACAACAAGAACAACAAGAACAACAAGAACAACAAGAGCAACAAGAACAACAAGAACAACAAGAACAACAAGAACAACAAGAACAACAAGAACAACAAGAACAACAAGAACAACAAGAACAACATCAAGAACAAGAACAACAACAAGAACAAGAACAACAAGAACAACAAGAAAAACAAGAACAACAAGAAAAACAAGAACAACAAGAACGACAAGAACAACAACAACAACAACAATAACAACAACAAAAACAACAACAACATGAACAACAAGAACAACAAGAACAACAAGAACAACAAGAACAACAAGAACAACAACAACAACAACAACAAAAACAACAACAACATGAACAACAAGAACAACAAGAACAACAAGAACAACAAGAACAACAAGAACAACAAGAACAACAAGAACAACAAGAATAACAAGAACAACAAGAACAACAAGAACAACAAGAACAACAAGAACAACAAGAACAACAAGAACAACAAGAACAACAAGAACAACAAGAACAACAAGAACAACAAGAACAACAAGAACAACAAGAACAACAAGAACAACAAGAACAACAAGAACAACAAGAACAACAAGAACAACAAGAGCAACAAGAGCAACAAGAGCAACAAGAGCAACAAGAACAACAAGAACAACAAGAACAACAAGAACAACAAGAACAACAAGAACAACAAGAACAACAAGAACAACAAGAACAACAAGAACAACAAGAACAACAAGAACAACAAGAACAACAAGAACAACAAGAACAACAAGAACAACAAGAACAACAAGAACAACAAGAACAACAAGAACAACAAGAACAACAAGAACAACAAGAACAACAAGAACAACAAGAACAACAAGAACAACAAGAACAACAAGAACAACAAGAACAACAAGAACAACAAGAACAACAAGAACAACAAGAACAGCAAGAACAACAAGAACAACAACATCAAGAACGACAAGAACAACAACAACAAGAATAACAAAAACAACAACATGAACAACAAGAACAACAAGAACAACAACAACAAGAACCACTAGAACAACAACAACAAGAACAACAAGAGCAACAAGAACAACAACAACAACAACAACAGCAACAACAAGATCAACAAGAACAACAAGAACAACAAGAACAACAAGAACAACATGAACATCAAGACCAACAAGAACATCAAGAACAACAAGAACAACAAGAACAACAAGAGCAACAGGAGCAACAAGAGCAACAAGAGCAACAAGAGCAACAAGACCAACAAGAACAACAAGAACAACAACAACATGAACAACAAGAACATCAAAAACCAGAACAACAAGAACAACAAGAACAACAAGAACAACAAGAACATCAACAACAAGAGCAACAAGAACAACAAGACCAACACGAACAACAAGAACAACAAGAACAACAAGAACAACAAGAACAACAAGATCAACAAGAACAACAAGAACAACAAGAACAACAAGAACAACAAGAACAACAAGAACAACAAGAACAACAAGAACAACATCAAGAACAAGAACAACAACAAGAACAAGAACAACAAGAACAACAAGAACAACAAGAACAACATCAAGAACAAGAACAACAACAAGAACAAGAACAGCAACAAGAACAAGAACAACAAGAACAACAAGAAAAACAAGAAAAACAAGAACAACAAGAACATCAACAACATGAACAACAAGAACAACAAGAACAACAAGAACAACAAGAACAACAAGAACAACAAGAACAACAAGAACAACAAGAACAACAAGAACAACAAGAACAACAAGAACAACAAGAACAACAAGAACAACAAGAACAACAAGAACAACAAGAACAACAAGAACAACAAGAACAACAAGAACAACAAGAACAACAAGAACAACAAGAACAACAAGAACAACAAGAACAACAAGAACAACAAGAACAACAAGAACAACAAGAACAACAAGAACAACAAGAACAACAAGAACAACAAGAACAACAAGAACAACAAGAACAACAAGAACAACAAGAACAACAAGAACAACAAGAACAACAAGAACAACAAGAACAACAAGAACAACAAGAACAACAAGAACAACAAGAACAACAAGAACAACAAGAACAACAAGAACAACAAGAACAACAAGAACAACAAGAACAAGAAGAACAACAAGAACAACAAGAACAACAAGAACAACAAGAACAAGAAGAACAACAAGAACAACAAGAACAACAAGAACAACAAGAACAACAAGAACAACAAGAACAACAAGAACAACAAGAACAACAAGAACAACAAGAACAACAAGAACAACAAGAACAACAAGAGCAACAAGAACAACAAGAACAACAAGAACAACAAGAACAACAAGAACAACAAGAACAGCAAGAACAACAAGAACAACAACATCAAGAACGACAAGAACAACAACAACAAGAATAACAAAAACAACAACATGAACAACAAGAACAACAAGAACAACAACAACAAGAACCACTAGAACAACAACAACAAGAACAACAAGAGCAACAAGAACAACAACAACAACAACAACAACAACAAGATCAACAAGAACAACAAGAACAACAAGAACAACATGAACATCAAGACCAACAAGAACATCAAGAACAACAAGAACAACAAGAACAACAAGAACAACAAGAACAACAAGAACAACAAGAACAACAAGAACAACAAGAACAACAAGAACAACAAGAACAACAAGAACAACAAGAACAACAAGAACAACAAGAACAACAAGAACAACAAGAACAACAAGAACAACAAGAACAACAAGAACAACAAGAACAACAAGAACAACAAGAACAACAAGAACAACAAGAACAACAAGAACAACAAGAACAACAAGAACAACAAGAACAACAAGAACAACAAGAACAACAAGAACAACAAGAACAACAAGAACAACAAGAACAACAAGAACAACAAGAACAACAAGAACAACAAGAACAACAAGAACAACAAGAACAACAAGAACAACAAGAACAACAAGAACAACAAGAACAACAAGAACAACAAGAACAACAAGAACAACAAGAACAACAAGAACAACAAGAACAACAAGAACAACAAGAACAACAAGAACAACAAGAACAACAAGAACAACAAGAACAACAAGAGCAACAAGAGCAACAAGAGCAACAAGAGCAACAAGAACAACAAGAACAACAAGAACAACAAGAACAACAAGAACAACAAGAACAACAAGAACAACAAGAACAACAAGAACAACAAGAACAACAAGAACAACAAGAACAACAAGAACAACAAGAACAACAAGAACAACAAGAACAACAAGAACAACAAGAACAACAAGAACAACAAGAACAACAAGAACAACAAGAACAACAAGAACAACAAGAACAACAAGAACAACAAGAACAACAAGAACAACAAGAACAACAAGAACAACAAGAACAGCAAGAACAACAAGAACAACAACATCAAGAACGACAAGAACAACAACAACAAGAATAACAAAAACAACAACATGAACAACAAGAACAACAAGAACAACAACAACAAGAACCACTAGAACAACAACAACAAGAACAACAAGAGCAACAAGAACAACAACAACAACAACAACAGCAACAACAAGATCAACAAGAACAACAAGGACAACA
>NW_027476089.1:4137500-4140000 GCF_051020955.1 Megalopta genalis | reverse complement strand
CAAGAACAACAAGAACAACAACAACATGAACAACAAGAACATCAAAAACCAGAACAACAAGAACAACAAGAACAACAAGAACATCAACAACAAGAGCAACAAGAACAACAAGACCAACACGAACAACAAGAACAACAAGAACAACAAGAACAACAAGAACAACAAGATCAACAAGAACAACAAGAACAACAAGAACAACAAGAACATCAAGAACAACAAGAACCACAAGAACAACAAGAACAACAACAACAACAAGAAACGACAAGAACAAGAACAATAAAAACAACAACAACAAGAAGAACAACAAGAACAACCAAAACAACAAGAACATCAAGAACAACAAGAACAACAACAACATGAACAACAAGAACATCAAAAACCAGAACAACAAGAACAACAAGAACAACCAAAACAACAAGAACAACAACAACAACAAGATCAACAACAACAACAACAAGAACAACAACAACAACAACAACAAGATCAACAACAACATGAACAACAAGAACATCAAAAGCCAGAGCAACAAGAACAATTAGAACAACAAGAACAACAAGAACATCAACAACCAGAACAACAAGACCAACAAGAACAACAAGAACAACAAGAACAACAAGAACAACAAGAACAACAAGAACAACAAGAACCACAAGAACCACAAGAACAACAAGAACAACAAGAACAACAAGAACAACAAGAACAACAAGAACAACAAGAACAACAAGAACAACAAGAACAACAAGAACATCAACAACCAGAACAACAAGAACAACTAGAACAACAAGGACAACAAGAACAACAAGAACAACAAGAACAACAAGAACAACAAGAACAACAAGAACAACAAGTACAACAAGAACAACAAGAACAACAAGTACAACAAGAACTACAAGAACAACAAGAACAACAAGAACAACAAGAACAACAAGAACAACAAGAACAACAAGAACAACAAGAACAACAAGAACAACAAGAACAACAACAACATGAACAACAAGAACATCAAAAACCAGAACAACAAGAACAACAAGAACAACAAGAACAACAAGAACATCAACAACAAGAGCAACAAGAACAACAAGACCAACACGAACAACAAGAACAACAAGAACAACAAGAACAACAAGAACAACAAGATCAACAAGAACAACAAGAACAACAAGAACAACAAGAACAACAAGAACAACAAGAACAACAAGAACAACATCAAGAACAAGAACAACAACAAGAACAAGAACAACAAGAACAACAAGAACAACAAGAACAACATCAAGAACAAGAACAACAACAAGAACAAGAACAGCAACAAGAACAAGAACAACAAGAACAACAAGAAAAACAAGAAAAACAAGAACAACAAGAACATCAACAACATGAACAACAAGAACAACAAGAACAACAAGAACAACAAGAACAACAAGAACAACAAGAACAACAAGAACAACAAGAACAACAAGAACAACAAGAACAACAAGAACAACAAGAACAACAAGACCAACAAGAACAACAAGAACAACAAGAACAACAAGAACAACAAGAACAACAAGAACAACAAGAACAACAAGAACAACAAGAACAACAAGAACAACAAGAACAACAAGAACAACAAGAACAACAAGAACAACAAGAACAACAAGAACAACAAGAACAACAAGAACAACAAGAACAACAAGAACAACAAGAACAACAAGAACAACAAGAACAACAAGAACAACAAGAACAACAAGAACAAGAAGAACAACAAGAACAACAAGAACAACAAGAACAACAAGAACAACAAGAACAAGAAGAACAACAAGAACAACAAGAACAACAAGAACAACAAGAACAACAAGAACAACAAGAACAACAAGAACAACAAGAACAACAAGAACAACAAGAACAACAAGAGCAACAAGAACAACAAGAACAACAAGAACAACAAGAACAACAAGAACAACAAGAACAGCAAGAACAACAAGAACAACAACATCAAGAACGACAAGAACAACAACAACAAGAATAACAAAAACAACAACATGAACAACAAGAACAACAAGAACAACAACAACAAGAACCACTAGAACAACAACAACAAGAACAACAAGAGCAACAAGAACAACAAGAACAACAAGAACAACAAGAACAACAAGAACAACAAGAACAACAAGAACAACAAGAGCAACAAGAACAACAAGAACAACAAGAACAACAAGAACAACAAGAACAACAAGAACAACAAGAACAACAAGAACAACAAGAACAACATCAAGAACAAGAACAACAACAAGAACAAGAACAACAAGAACAACAAGAAAAACAAGAACAACAAGAAAAACAAGAACAACAAGAACGACAAGAACAACAACAACAACAACAATAACAACAACAAAAACAACAACAACATGAACAACAAGAACAACAAGAACAACAAGAACAACAAGAACAACAACAACAACAACAACAAAAACAACAACAACATGAACAACAAGAACAACAAGAACAACAAGAACAACAAGAA
>NW_027476089.1:4125000-4127500 GCF_051020955.1 Megalopta genalis | reverse complement strand
CTAGAACAAGAACAACAAGAACAACAAGAACAACAAGAACAACAAGAGCAACAAGAACAACAAGAACAACAAGAACAACAAGAACAACAAGAACAACAAGAACAACAAGAACAACAAGAACAACAAGAACAACAAGAACGACAAGTACAACAAGAACAACAAGAACAACAAGAACAACAAGAACAACAAGAACAACAAGAACAACAAGAACAACAAGAACAACAAGAACAACAAGAACAACAAGAACAGCAAGAACAACAAGAACAACAACATCAAGAACGACAAGAACAACAACAACAAGAATAACAAAAACAACAACATGAACAACAAGAACAACAAGAACAACAACAACAAGAACCACTCGAACAACAACAACAAGAACAACAAGAGCAACAAGAACAACAACAACAACAACAACAGCAACAACAAGATCAACAAGAACAACAAGAACAACAAGAACAACATGAACATCAAGACCAACAAGAACATCAAGAACAACGAGAACAACAAGAACAACAAGAGCAACAGGAGCAACAAGAGCAACAAGAGCAACAAGAGCAACAAGACCAACAAGAACAACAAGAACAACAACAACATGAACAACAAGAACATCAAAAACCAGAACAACAAGAACAACAAGAACAACAAGAACATCAACAACAAGAGCAACAAGAACAACAAGACCAACACGAACAACAAGAACAACAAGAACAACAAGAACAACAAGAACAACAAGATCAACAAGAACAACAAGAACAACAAGAACAACAAGAACATCAAGAACAACAAGAACCACAAGAACAACAAGAACAACAACAACAACAAGAAACGACAAGAACAAGAACAATAAAAACAACAACAACAAGAAGAACAACAAGAACAACCAAAACAACAAGAACATCAAGAACAACAAGAACAACAACAACATGAACAACAAGAACATCAAAAACCAGAACAACAAGAACAACAAGAACAACCAAAACAACAAGAACAACAACAACAACAAGATCAACAACAACAACAACAAGAACAACAACAACAACAACAACAAGATCAACAACAACATGAACAACAAGAACATCAAAAGCCAGAGCAACAAGAACAATTAGAACAACAAGAACAACAAGAACATCAACAACCAGAACAACAAGACCAACAAGAACAACAAGAACAACAAGAACAACAAGAACAACAAGAACAACAAGAACAACAAGAACCACAAGAACAACAAGAACAACAAGAACAACAAGAACAACAAGAACAACAAGAACAACAAGAACAACAAGAACAACAAGAACATCAACAACCAGAACAACAAGAACAACTAGAACAACAAGGACAACAAGAACAACAAGAACAACAAGAACAACAAGAACAACAAGAACAACAAGAACAACAAGTACAACAAGAACAACAAGAACAACAAGTACAACAAGAACTACAAGAACAACAAGAACAACAAGAACAACAAGAACAACAAGAACAACAAGAACAACAAGAACAACAAGAACAACAAGAACAACAAGAACAACAACAACATGAACAACAAGAACATCAAAAACCAGAACAACAAGAACAACAAGAACAACAAGAACAACAAGAACATCAACAACAAGAGCAACAAGAACAACAAGACCAACACGAACAACAAGAACAACAAGAACAACAAGAACAACAAGAACAACAAGATCAACAAGAACAACAAGAACAACAAGAACAACAAGAACAACAAGAACAACAAGAACAACAAGAACAACATCAAGAACAAGAACAACAACAAGAACAAGAACAACAAGAACAACAAGAACAACAAGAACAACATCAAGAACAAGAACAACAACAAGAACAAGAACAGCAACAAGAACAAGAACAACAAGAACAACAAGAAAAACAAGAAAAACAAGAACAACAAGAACATCAACAACATGAACAACAAGAACAACAAGAACAACAAGAACAACAAGAACAACAAGAACAACAAGAACAAGAACAACAAGAACAACAAGAACAACAAGAACAACAAGAACAACAAGAACAACAAGAACAACAAGAACAACAAGACCAACAAGAACAACAAGAACAACAAGAACAACAAGAACAACAAGAACAACAAGAACAACAAGAACAACAAGAACAACAAGAACAACAAGAACAACAAGAACAACAAGAACAACAAGTACAACAAGAACAACAAGAACAACAAGAACAACAAGAACAACAAGAACAACAAGAACAACAAGAACAACAAGAACAACAAGAACAACAAGAACAACAAGAACAACAAGAACAACAAGAACAAGAAGAACAACAAGAACAACAAGAACAACAAGAACAACAAGAACAACAAGAACAAGAAGAACAACAAGAACAACAAGAACAACAAGAACAACAAGAACAACAAGAACAACAAGAACAACAAGAACAACAAGAACAACAAGAACAACAAGAACAACAAGAGCAACAAGAACAACAAGAACAACAAGAACAACAAGAACAACAA
>NW_027476089.1:4115000-4120000 GCF_051020955.1 Megalopta genalis | reverse complement strand
CAGCAACAAGAACAAGAACAACAAGAACAACAAGAAAAACAAGAAAAACAAGAACAACAAGAACATCAACAACATGAACAACAAGAACAACAAGAACAACAAGAACAACAAGAACAACAAGAACAACAAGAACAACAAGAACAACAAGAACAACAAGAACAACAAGAACAACAAGAACAACAAGAACAACAAGAACAACAAGACCAACAAGAACAACAAGAACAACAAGAACAACAAGAACAACAAGAACAACAAGAACAACAAGAACAACAAGAACAACAAGAACAACAAGAACAACAAGAACAACAAGAACAACAAGTACAACAAGAACAACAAGAACAACAAGAACAACAAGAACAACAAGAACAACAAGAACAACAAGAACAACAAGAACAACAAGAACAACAAGAACAACAAGAACAACAAGAACAACAAGAACAAGAAGAACAACAAGAACAACAAGAACAACAAGAACAACAAGAACAACAAGAACAAGAAGAACAACAAGAACAACAAGAACAACAAGAACAACAAGAACAACAAGAACAACAAGAACAACAAGAACAACAAGAACAACAAGAACAACAAGAACAACAAGAGCAACAAGAACAACAAGAACAACAAGAACAACAAGAACAACAAGAACAACAAGAACAGCAAGAACAACAAGAACAACAACATCAAGAACGACAAGAACAACAACAACAAGAATAACAAAAACAACAACATGAACAACAAGAACAACAAGAACAACAACAACAAGAACCACTAGAACAACAACAACAAGAACAACAAGAGCAACAAGAACAACAAGAACAACAAGAACAACAAGAACAACAAGAACAACAAGAACAACAAGAACAACAAGAGCAACAAGAACAACAAGAACAACAAGAACAACAAGAACAACAAGAACAACAAGAACAACAAGAACAACAAGAACAACAAGAACAACATCAAGAACAAGAACAACAACAAGAACAAGAACAACAAGAACAACAAGAAAAACAAGAACAACAAGAAAAACAAGAACAACAAGAACGACAAGAACAACAACAACAACAACAATAACAACAACAAAAACAACAACAACATGAACAACAAGAACAACAAGAACAACAAGAACAACAAGAACAACAACAACAACAACAACAAAAACAACAACAACATGAACAACAAGAACAACAAGAACAACAAGAACAACAAGAACAACAAGAACAACAAGAACAACAAGAATAACAAGAACAACAAGAACAACAAGAACAACAAGAACAACAAGAACAACAAGAACAACAAGAACAACAAGAACAACAAGAACAACAAGAACAACAAGAACAACAAGAACAACAAGAACAACAAGAACAACAAGAACAACAAGAACAACAAGAACAACAAGAGCAACAAGAGCAACAAGAGCAACAAGAGCAACAAGAGCAACAAGAGCAACAAGAACAACAAGAACAACAAGAACAACAAGAACAACAAGAACAACAAGAACAACAAGAACAACAAGAACAACAAGAACAACAAGAACAACAAGAACAACAAGAACAACAAGAACAACAAGAACAACAAGAACAACAAGAACAACAAGAACAACAAGAACAACAAGAACAACAAGAACAACAAGAACAACAAGAACAACAAGAACAACAAGAACAACAAGAACAACAAGAACAACAAGAACAATAAGAACAACAAGAACAACAAGAACAACAAGAACAACAAGAACAACAAGAACAACAAGAACAACAAGAACAGCAAGAACAACAAGAACAACAACATCAAGAACGACAAGAACAACAACAACAAGAATAACAAAAACAACAACATGAACAACAAGAACAACAAGAACAACAACAACAAGAACCACTAGAACAACAACAACAAGAACAACAAGAGCAACAAGAACAACAACAACAACAACAACAGCAACAACAAGATCAACAAGAACAACAAGAACAACAAGAACAACAAGAACAACATGAACATCAAGACCAACAAGAACATCAAGAACAACAAGAACAACAAGAACAACAAGAGCAACAGGAGCAACAAGAGCAACAAGAGCAACAAGAGCAACAAGACCAACAAGAACAACAAGAACAACAACAACATGAACAACAAGAACATCAAAAACCAGAACAACAAGAACAACAAGAACAACAAGAACAACAAGAACATCAACAACAAGAGCAACAAGAACAACAAGACCAACACGAACAACAAGAACAACAAGAACAACAAGAACAACAAGAACAACAAGATCAACAAGAACAACAAGAACAACAAGAACAACAAGAACAACAAGAACAACAAGAACAACAAGAACAACAAGAACAACATCAAGAACAAGAACAACAACAAGAACAAGAACAACAAGAACAACAAGAACAACAAGAACAACATCAAGAACAAGAACAACAACAAGAACAAGAACAGCAACAAGAACAAGAACAACAAGAACAACAAGAAAAACAAGAAAAACAAGAACAACAAGAACATCAACAACATGAACAACAAGAACAACAAGAACAACAAGAACAACAAGAACAACAAGAACAACAAGAACAACAAGAACAACAAGAACAACAAGAACAACAAGAACAACAAGAACAACAAGAACAACAAGAACAACAAGAACAACAAGAACAACAAGAACAACAAGAACAACAAGAACAACAAGAACAACAAGAACAACAAGAACAACAAGAACAACAAGAACAACAAGAACAACAAGAACAACAAGAACAACAAGAACAACAAGAACAACAAGAACAACAAGAACAACAAGAACAACAAGAACAACAAGAACAACAAGAACAACAAGAACAACAAGAACAACAAGAACAACAAGAACAACAAGAACAACAAGAACAACAAGAACAACAAGAACAACAAGAACAACAAGAACAACAAGAACAACAAGAACAACAAGAACAACAAGAACAAGAAGAACAACAAGAACAACAAGAACAACAAGAACAACAAGAACAAGAAGAACAAGAAGAACAACAAGAACAACAAGAACAACAAGAACAACAAGAACAACAAGAACAACAAGAACAACAAGAACAACAAGAACAACAAGAACAACAAGAACAACAAGAACAACAAGAGCAACAAGAACAACAAGAACAACAAGAACAACAAGAACAACAAGAACAACAAGAACAGCAAGAACAACAAGAACAACAACATCAAGAACGACAAGAACAACAACAACAAGAATAACAAAAACAACAACATGAACAACAAGAACAACAAGAACAACAACAACAAGAACCACTAGAACAACAACAACAAGAACAACAAGAGCAACAAGAACAACAACAACAACAACAACAACAACAAGATCAACAAGAACAACAAGAACAACAAGAACAACATGAACATCAAGACCAACAAGAACATCAAGAACAACAAGAACAACAAGAACAACAAGAACAACAAGAACAGCAAGAACAACAAGAACAACAAGAACAACAAGAACAACAAGAACAACAAGAACAACAAGAACAACAAGAACAACAAGAACAACAAGAACAACAAGAACAACAAGAACAACAAGAACAACAAGAACAACAAGAACAACAAGAACAACAAGAACAACAAGAACAACAAGAACAACAAGAACAACAAGAACAACAAGAACAACAAGAACAACAAGAACAACAAGAACAACAAGAACAACAAGAACAACAAGAACAACAAGAACAACAAGAACAACAAGAACAACAAGAACAACAAGAACAACAAGAACAACAAGAACAACAAGAACAACAAGAACAACAAGAACAACAAGAACAACAAGAACAACAAGAACAACAAGAACAACAAGAACAACAAGAACAACAAGAACAACAAGAACAACAAGAACAACAAGAACAACAAGAGCAACAAGAGCAACAAGAGCAACAAGAGCAACAAGAGCAACAAGAACAACAAGAACAACAAGAACAACAAGAACAACAAGAACAACAAGAACAACAAGAACAACAAGAACAACAAGAACAACAAGAACAACAAGAACAACAAGAACAACAAGAACAACAAGAACAACAAGAACAACAAGAACAACAAGAACAACAAGAACAACAAGAACAACAAGAACAACAAGAACAACAAGAACAACAAGAACAACAAGAACAACAAGAACAACAAGAACAACAAGAACAACAAGAACAACAAGAACAACAAGAACAACAAGAACAACAAGAACAGCAAGAACAACAAGAACAACAACATCAAGAACGACAAGAACAACAACAACAAGAATAACAAAAACAACAACATGAACAACAAGAACAACAAGAACAACAACAACAAGAACCACTAGAACAACAACAACAAGAACAACAACAACAACAACAACAGCAACAACAAGATCAACAAGAACAACAAGGACAACAAGAACAACATGAACGCCAAGACCAACAAGAACATCAAGAACAACAAGAACAACAAGAACAACAAGAGCAACAGGAGCAACAAGAGCAACAAGAGCAACAAGAGCAACAAGACCAACAAGAACAACAAGAACAACAACAACATGAACAACAAGAACATCAAAAACCAGAACAACAAGAACAACAAGAACAACAAGAACAACAAGAACATCAACAACAAGAGCAACAAGAACAACAAGACCAACACGAACAACAAGAACAACAAGAACAACAAGAACAACAAGAACAACAAGATCAACAAGAACAACAAGAACAACAAGAACAACAAGAACAACAAGAACAACAAGAACAACAAGAACAACAAGAACAACATCAAGAACAAGAACAACAACAAGAACAAGAACAACAAGAACAACAAGAACAACAAGAACAACATCAAGAACAAGAACAACAACAAGAACAAGAACAACAAGAACAACAAGAAAAACAAGAAAAACAAGAACAACAAGAACATCAACAACATGAACAACAAGAACAACAAGAACAACAAGAACAACAAGAACAACAAGAACAACAAGAACAACAAGAACA
>NW_027476089.1:4100000-4110000 GCF_051020955.1 Megalopta genalis | reverse complement strand
AGAACAACTAGAACAACAAGGACAACAAGAACAACAAGAACAACAAGAACAACAAGAACAACAAGTACAACAAGAACAACAAGAACAACAAGTACAACAAGAACTACAAGAACAACAAGAACAACAAGAACAACAAGAACAACAAGAACAACAAGAACAACAAGAACAACAAGAACAACAAGAACAACAAGAACAACAAGAACAACAAGAACAACAAGAACAACAAGAACAACAAGAACAACAAGAACAACAAGAACAACAAGAACAACAAGAACAACAAGAACAACAAGAACAACAAGAACAACAAGAACAACAAGAACAACAAGAACAACAAGAACAACAAGAACAACAAGAACAACAAGAACAACAAGAACAACAAGAACAACAAGAACAACAAGAACAACAAGAACAACAAGAACAACAAGAACAACAAGAACAACAAGAACAACAAGAACAACAAGAACAACAACAACAAGAACAACAAGAACAACAACGACAAGAATAACAAAAACGACAACAAGAATAACAAAAACAACAACATGAACAACAAGAACAACAACAACAAGAACCACTAGAACAACAACAACAAGAACAACAAGAGCAACAAGAACAGCAACAACAACAACAACAAGATCAACAAGAACAACACGAACAACAAGAACAACATGAACATCAAGAACAACAAGAACATCAAGAACAACAAGAACAACAAGAACAACAAGAGGAACAAGAGCAACAAGAGCAACAAGAGCAACAAGAGCAACAAGAGCAACAAGATCAACAAGAACAACAAGAACAACAACAACATGAACAACAAGAACATCAAAAACCAGAAAAACAAGAACAACAAGAACAACAAGAACATCAACAACCAGAACAACAAGAACAACAAGACCAACAAGAACAACAAGAACAACAAGAACAACAAGAGCAACAAGAACAACAAGAACAACAAGAACAACAAGAACAACAAGAACAACAAGAACAACAAGAACAACAAGAACAACAAGAACAACAAGAAGAACAAGAACAACAAGAACAACAAGAACATCAAGAACAACAAGAACAACAAGAACAACAAGAACAACAAGATCGACAAGAACATCAAGAACAACAAGAACAGCAAGAACAACAAGAACAACAAGAACAGCAAGAAGAACAAGAACAACAAGAACAACAAGAACAACAAGAACAACAAGAACAACAAGAACAACAAGAACAACAAGAACAACCAGAACAACAAGAACAACAAGAACAACAAGAACAACAAGAACAACAAGAACATCAACAACAAGAGCAACAAGAACAACAAGACCAACAAGAACAACAAGAACAACAAGAACAACAAGAACAACAAGAACAACAAGATCAACAAGAACAACAAGAACAACAAGAACAACAAGAACAACAAGAACAACAAGAACAACATCAAGAACAAGAACAACAACAAGAACAAGAACAACAACAAGAACAAGAACAACAAGAACAACAAGAAAAACAAGAACAACAAGAACATCAACAACATGAACAACAAGAACAACAAGAACAACAAGAACAACAAGAACAACAAGAACAACAAGAACAACAAGAACAACAAGAACAACAAGAACAACAAGAACAACAAGAACAACAAGAACAACAAGAACAACAAGAACAACAAGAACAACAAGAACAACAAGAACAACAAGAACAACAAGAACAACAAGAACAACAAGAACAACAAGAACAACAAGAACAACAAGAACAACAAGAACAACAAGAACAACAAGAACAACAAGAACAACAAGAACAACAAGAACAACAAGAACAACAAGAACAACAAGAACAACAAGAACAACAAGAACAACAAGAACAACAAGAACAACAAGAACAACAAGAACAACAAGAACAACAAGAACAACAAGAACAACAAGAACAACAAGAACAACAAGAACAACAAGAACAACAAGAACAACAAGAACAACAAGAACAACAAGAACAACAAGAACAACAAGAACAACAAGAACAACAAGAACAACAAGAACAACAAGAACAACAAGATCAACAAGAACAACAAGAACAACAAGAACAACAAGAACAACAAGAACAACAAGAACAACAAGAACAACAAGAACAACAAGAACAACAAGAACAAGAACAACAAGAACAACAAGAACAACAAGAACAACAAGAACAACAAGAGCAACAAGAACAACAAGAACAACAAGAACAACAAGAACAACAAGAACAACAAGAACAACAAGAACAACAAGAACAACAAGAACAACAAGAACAACAAGAACAACAAGAACAACAAGAACAACAAGAACAACAAGAACAACAAGAACAACAAGAACAACAAGAACAACAAGAACAAACAAGAACAACAAGAACAACAAGAACAACAAGAACAACAAGAACAACAAGAACAACAAGAACAACAAGAACAACAAGAACAACAAGAACAACAAGTACAACAAGAACTACAAGAACAACAACAACAAGAACGACAAGAACAACAAGACCAACAAGAACAATAAGAACAACAAGAACAACAAGAACAACAAGAACAACAAGAACAACAAGAACAACAAGAACAACAAGAACAACAACAAGAACAAGAACAACAACAAGAACAAGAACAACAAGAACAACAAGAACAACAAGTACAACAAGAACAACAAGTACAACAAGAACTACAAGAACAACAACAACAAGAACGACAAGAACAACAAGAACAACAAGAACAATAAGAACAACAAGAACAACAAGAACATCAAGAACAACAAGAACAACAAGAACAACACAAACAACAACAACATGAACAACAACAACAACAAGAACAACACAAACAACAACAACATGAACAACAAGAACAACAAGAACAACAAGAACAACAAGAACAACAAGAACAACAAGAAGAACAAGAACAACAAGAACAACAAGAACAACAACAAGAACAAGAACAACAAGAACAACAAGAACAACAGGAACAACAAAAACAACAACAACATGAACAGCAAGAACAACAAGAACAACAAGAACAGCAAGAAGAACAAGAACAACAAGAACAACAAGAACAACAAGAACAACAAGAACAACAAGAACAACAAGAACAACAAGAACAACAAGAACATCAAGAACAACAAGAACCACAAGAACAACAAGAACAACAACAACAACAAGAAACGACAAGAACAAGAACAATAAAAACAACAACAACAAGAAGAACAACAAGAACAACAAGAACAACCAAAACAACAAGAACATCAAGAACAACAAGAACAACAACAACATGAACAACAAGAACATCAAAAACCAGAACAACAAGAACAACAAGAACAACCAAAACAACAAGAACAACAACAACAACAAGATCAACAACAACAACAACAAGAACAACAACAACAACAACAACAAGATCAACAACAACATGAACAACAAGAACATCAAATGCCAGAGCAACAAGAACAATTAGAACAACAAGAACAACAAGAACATCAACAACCAGAACAACAAGACCAACAAGAACAACAAGAACAACAAGAACAACAAGAACAACAAGAACAACAAGAACAACAAGAACCACAAGAACAACAAGAACAACAAGAACAACAAGAACAACAAGAACAACAAGAACAACAAGAACAACAAGAACAACAAGAACATCAACAACCAGAACAACAAGAACAACTAGAACAACAAGGACAACAAGAACAACAAGAACAACAAGAACAACAAGAACAACAAGAACAACAAGTACAACAAGAACAACAAGAACAACAAGTACAACAAGAACTACAAGAACAACAAGAACAACAAGAACAACAAGAACAACAAGAACAACAAGAACAACAAGAACAACAAGAACAACAAGAACAACAAGAACAACAAGAACAACAAGAACAACAAGAACAACAAGAACAACAAGAACAACACGAACAACAAGAACAACAAGAACAACAAGAACAACAAGAACAACAAGAACAACAAGAACAACAAGAACAACAAGAACAACAAGAACAACAAGAACAACAAGAACAACAAGAACAACAAGAACAACAAGAACAACAAGAACAACAAGAACAACAAGAACAACAAGAACAACAAGAACAACAAGAACAACAAGAACAACAACAACAAGAACAACAAGAACAACAACGACAAGAATAACAAAAACGACAACAAGAATAACAAAAACAACAACATGAACAACAAGAACAACAACAACAAGAACCACTAGAACAACAACAACAAGAACAACAAGAGCAACAAGAACAACAACAACAACAACAACAAGATCAACAAGAACAACACGAACAACAAGAACAACATGAACATCAAGAACAACAAGAACATCAAGAACAACAAGAACAACAAGAACAACAAGAGGAACAAGAACAACAAGAACAACAAGAACAACAAGAAGAACAAGAGCAACAAGATCAACAAGAACAACAACAAGAACAAGAACAACAAGAACAACAAGAACAACAGGAACAACAAAAACAACAACAACATGAACAGCAAGAACAACAAGAACAACAAGAACAGCAAGAAGAACAAGAACAACAAGAACAACAAGAACAACAAGAACAACAAGAACAACAAGAACAACAAGAACAACAAGAGCAACAAGAACATCAAGAACAACAAGAACAACAAGAACAACAAGAACAACAAGAACAACAAGAACAACAAGAACAACAAGTACAACAAGAACAACAAGAACAACAAGTACAACAAGAACAACAAGAACAACAAGAACAACAAGAACAACAAGAACAACAAGAACAACAAGAACAACAAGAACAACAAGAACAACAAGAACAACAAGAACAACAAGAACAACAAGAACAACAAGAACAACAAGAACAACAAGAACAACAAGAACAACAAGAACAACAAGAACAACAAGAACAACAAGAACAACAAGAACAACAAGAACAACAAGAACAACAAGAACAACAAGAACAACAAGAACAACAAGAACAACAAGAAGAGCAAGAACAACAACATCAAGAACGACAAGAACAGCAACAACAAGAATAACAAAAACAACAAGATGAACAACAAGAACAACAACAACAACAACAACAACAACCACTAGAACAACAACAACAAGAACAACAAGAGCAACAAGAACAACAACAACAACAACAACAACAACAAGATCAACAAGAACAACAAGTACAACAAGAACTACAAGAACAACAACAACAACAACAACAAGAACGACAAGAACAACAAGAACAACAAGAACAATAAGAACAACAAGAACAACAAGAACATCAAGAACAACAAGAACAACATGAACAACGAGAACAACGAGAACAACAAGAACAACAACAAGAACAACACAAACAACAACAACATGAACAACAAGAACAACAAGAACAACAAGAACAACAAGAACAACAAGAACATCAAGAACAACAAGAACCACAAGAACAACAAGAACAACAACAACAACAAGAAACGACAAGAACAAGAACAATAAAAACAACAACAACAAGAAGAACAACAAGAACAACAAGAACAACCAAAACAACAAGAACATCAAGAACAACAAGAACAACAACAACATGAACAACAAGAACATCAAAAACCAGAACAACAAGAACAACAAGAACAACCAAAACAACAAGAACAACAACAACAACAAGATCAACAACAACAACAACAACAACAACAAGATCAACAACAACATGAACAACAAGAACATCAACAACCAGAACAACAAGACCAACAAGAACAACAAGAACAACAAGAACAACAAGAACAACAAGAACAACAAGAACAACAAGAACAACAAGAACCACAAGAACAACAAGAACAACAAGAACAACAAGAACAACAAGAACAACAAGAACAACAAGAACAACAAGAACAACAAGAACATCAACAACCAGAACAACAAGAACAACTAGAACAACAAGGACAACAAGAACAACAAGAACAACAAGAACAACAAGAACAACAAGTACAACAAGAACAACAAGAACAACAAGTACAACAAGAACTACAAGAACAACAAGAACAACAAGAACAACAAGAACAACAAGAACAACAAGAACAACAAGAACAACAAGAACAACAAGAACAACAAGAACAACAAGAACAACAAGAACAACAAGAACAACAAGAACAACAAGAACAACAAGAACAACAAGAACAACAAGAACAACAAGAACAACAAGAACAACAAGAACAACAAGAACAACAAGAACAACAAGAACAACAAGAACAACAAGAACAACAAGAACAACAAGAACAACAAGAACAACAAGAACAACAAGAACAACAAGAACAACAAGAACAATAAGAACAACAAGAACAACAAGAACAACAAGAACAACAAGAACAACAAGAACAACAAGAACAACAACAACAAGAACAACAAGAACAACAACGACAAGAATAACAAAAACGACAACAAGAATAACAAAAACAACAACATGAACAACAAGAACAACAACAACAAGAACCACTAGAACAACAACAACAAGAACAACAAGAGCAACAAGAACAACAACAACAACAACAACAAGATCAACAAGAACAACACGAACAACAAGAACAACATGAACATCAAGAACAACAAGAACATCAAGAACAACAAGAACAACAAGAACAACAAGAGGAACAAGAGCAACAAGAGCAACAAGAGCAACAAGAGCAACAAGAGCAACAAGATCAACAAGAACAACAAGAACAACAACAACATGAACAACAAGAACATCAAAAACCAGAAAAACAAGAACAACAAGAACAACAAGAACATCAACAACCAGAACAACAAGAACAACAAGACCAACAAGAACAACAAGAACAACAAGAACAACAAGAGCAACAAGAACAACAAGAACAACAAGAACAACAAGAACAACAAGAACAACAAGAACAACAAGAACAACAAGAACAACAAGAACAACAAGAAGAACAAGAACAACAAGAACAACAAGAACATCAAGAACAACAAGAACAACAAGAACAACAAGAACAACAAGATCGACAAGAACATCAAGAACAACAAGAACAGCAAGAACAACAAGAACAACAAGAACAGCAAGAAGAACAAGAACAACAAGAACAACAAGAACAACAAGAACAACAAGAACAACAAGAACAACAAGAACAACAAGAACAACCAGAACAACAAGAACATCAAGAACAACAAGAACCACAAGAACAACAAGAACAACAACAAGAAACGACAACAACAAGAACAATAAAAACAACAACAACAAGAAGAACAACAAGAACAACAAGAACAACAAGAACAACAAGAACAACAAGAACAACAAGAACAACAAGAACAACAAGAACAACAAGAACAACAAGAACAACAAGAACAACAAGAACAACAAGAACAACAAGAACAACAAGAACAACAAGAACAACAAGAGCAACAAGAACAACAAGAACAACAAGAACAACAAGAACAACAAGAACAACAAGAACAGCAAGAACAACAAGAACAACAACATCAAGAACGACAAGAACAACAACAACAAGAATAACAAAAACAACAACATGAACAACAAGAACAACAAGAACAACAACAACAAGAACCACTAGAACAACAACAACAAGAACAACAAGAGCAACAAGAACAACAACAACAACAACAACAACAACAAGATCAACAAGAACAACAAGAACAACAAGAACAACATGAACATCAAGACCAACAAGAACATCAAGAACAACAAGAACAACAAGAACAACAAGAGCAACAAGAGCAACAAGAGCAACAAGAGCAACAAGAGCAACAAGATCAACAAGAACAACAAGAACAACAACAACATGAACAACAAGAACATCAAAAACCAGAACAACAAGAACAACAAGAACAACAAGAACAACAAGAACATCAACAACAAGAGCAACAAGAACAACAAGACCAACAAGAACAACAAGAACAACAAGAACAACAAGAACAACAAGAACAACAAGATCAACAAGAACAACAAGAACAACAAGAACAACAAGAACAACATCAAGAACAACAAGAACAACATCAAGAACAAGAACAACAACAAGAACAAGAACAACAAGAACAACAAGAAAAACAAGAACAACAAGAACATCAACAACATCAACAACATGAACAACAAGAACAACAAGAACAACAAGAACAACAAGAACAACAAGAACAACAAGAACAACAAGAACAACAAGAACAACAAGAACAACAAGAACATCAAGAACAACAAGAACAACAAGAACAACAAGAACAACAAGAACAACAAGAACAACAAGAACAACAAGAACAACAAGAACAACAAGAACAACAAGAACAACAAGAACAACAAGAACAACAAGAACAACAAGAACAACAAGAACAACAAGAACAACAAGAACAACAAGAACAACAAGAACAACAAGAACAACAAGAACAACAAGAACAACAAGAACAACAAGAACAACAAGAACAACAAGAACAACAAGAACAACAAGAACAACAAGAACAACAAGAACAACAAGAACAACAAGAACAACAAGAACAACAAGAACAACAAGAACAACAAGAACAACAAGAACAACAAGAACAACAAGAACAACAAGAACAACAAGAACAACAAGAACAACAAGAACAACAAGAACAACAAGAACAACAAGAACAACAAGAACAACAAGAACAACAAGAACAACAAGAACAACAAGAACAACAAGAACAACAAGAACAACAAGAACAACAAGAACAAGAACAACAAGAACAACAAGAACAACAAGAACAACAAGAACAACAAGAACAACAGAAACAACAAGAACAAGAACAACAAGAACAACAAGAACAACAAGAACAACAAGAACAACAAGAACAACAAGAACAACAAGAACAACAAGAACAACAAGAACAACAAGAACAACAAGAACAACAAGAACAACAAGAACAACAAGAACAACAAGAACAACAAGAACAACAAGAACAACAAGAACAACAAGAACAACAAGAACAACAAGAACAACAAGAACAACAAGAACAACAAGAACAACAAGAACAACAAGAACAACAAGAACAACAAGAACAACAAGAACAACAAGAACAACAAGAACAACAAGTACAACAAGAACTACAAGAACAACAACAACAAGAACGACAAGAACAACAAGACCAACAAGAACAATAAGAACAACAAGAACAACAAGAACAACAAGAACAACAAGAACAACAAGAACAACAAGAACAACAAGAACAACAAGAACAACAAGAACAACAAGAACAACAACAAGAACAAGAACAACAAGAACAACAAGAACAACAAGTACAACAAGAACAACAAGTACAACAAGAACTACAAGAACAACAACAACAAGAACGACAAGAACAACAAGAACAACAAGAACAATAAGAACAACAAGAACAACAAGAACATCAAGAACAACAAGAACAACAAGAACAACGAGAACAACGAGAACAACAAGAACAACAACAAGAACAACACAAACAACAACAACATGAACAACAAGAACAACAAGAACAACAAGAACAACAAGAACAACAAGAACAACAAGAACAACAAGAAGAACAAGAAGAACAAGAACAACAAGAACAACAACAAGAACAACAACAAGAACAAGAACAACAAGAACAACAAGAACAACAGGAACAACAAAAACAACAACAACATGAACAGCAAGAACAACAAGAACAACAAGAACAGCAAGAAGAACAAGAACAACAAGAACAACAAGAACAACAAGAACAACAAGAACAACAAGAACAACAAGAACAACAAGAACAACAAGAACATCAAGAACAACAAGAACCACAAGAACAACAAGAACAACAACAACAACAAGAAACGACAAGAACAAGAACAATAAAAACAACAACAACAAGAAGAACAACAAGAACAACAAGAACAACCAAAACAACAAGAACATCAAGAACAACAAGAACAACAACAACATGAACAACAAGAACATCAAAAACCAGAACAACAAGAACAACAAGAACAACCAAAACAACAAGAACAACAACAACAACAAGATCAACAACAACAACAACAAG
>NW_027476089.1:4075000-4097500 GCF_051020955.1 Megalopta genalis | reverse complement strand
ACAAGAACAACAAGAACAACAAGAACAACAAGAACCACAAGAACAACAAGCACAACAAGAACAACAAGAACAACAAGAACAACAAGAACAACAAGAACAACAAGAACAACAAGAACAACAAGAACAACAAGAACAACAAGAACAACAAGAACAATAAGAACAACAAGAACAACAAGAACAACAAGAACAACAAGAACAACAAGAACAACAAGAACAACAAGAACAAGAACAGCAAGAACAACAACAACAAGAACTACATGAATAACAACAACAATAACAACAAGAACAACAAGAACAACAAGAACATCAACAACAAGAGCAACAAGAACAACAAGAACAACAAGAACAACAAGAACAACAAGAACAACAAGAACAACAAGAACAACAAGAACATCAAGAACAACAAGAACCACAAGAACAACAAGAACAACAACAAGAAACGACAAGAACAAGAACAATAAAAACAACAACAACAAGAAGAACAACAAGAACAACAAGAACAACCAAAACCACAAGAACATCAAGAACAACAAGAACAACAACAACATGAACAACAAGAACATCAAAAACCAGAACAACAAGAACAACAAGAACAACCAAAACAACAAGAACAACAACAACAACAACAACAAGATCAACAACAACATGAACAACAAGAACATCAAAAGCCAGAGCAACAAGAACAATTAGAACAACAAGAACAACAAGAACATCAACAACCAGAACAACAAGAACAACAAGACCAACAAGAACAACAAGAACAACAAGAACAACAAGAACAACAAGAACAACAAGAACAACAAGAACAACAAGAACAACAAGAACAACAAGAACCACAAGAACAACAAGAACAACAAGAACAACAAGAACAACAAGAACAAGAAGAACAACAAGAACATCAACAACCAGAACAACAAGAACAACTAGAACAACAAGGACAACAAGAACAACAAGAACAACAAGAACAACAAGAACAACAAGAACAACAAGAACAACAAGAACAACAAGAACAACAAGAACAACAAGAACAACAAGAACAACAAGTACAACAAGAACAACAAGAACAACAAGTACAACAAGAATTACAAGAACAACAAGAACAACAAGAACAACAAGAACAACAAGAACAACAAGAACAACAAGAACAACAAGAACAACAAGAACAACAAGAACAACAAGAACAACAAGAACAACAAGAACAACAAGAACAACAAGAACCACAAGAACAACAAGAACAACAAGAACAACAAGAACAACAAGAACAACAAGAACAACAAGAACAACAAGAACAACAAGAACATCAACAACCAGAACAACAAGGACAACAAGAACAACAAGGACAACAAGAACAACAAGAACAACAAGAACAACAAGTACAACAAGAACAACAAGAACAACAAGTACAACAAGAACTACAAGAACAACAAGAACAACAAGAACAACAAGAACAACAAGAACAACAAGAACAACAAGAACAACAAGAACAACAAGAACAACAAGAACAACAAGAACAACAAGAACAACAAGAACAACAAGAACAACAAGAACAACAAGAACAACAAGAACAACAAGAACAACAAGAGCAACAAGAACAACAAGAGCAACAAGAACAACAAGAACAACAAGAACAACAAGAACAACAAGAACAACAAGAACAACAAGAACAACAAGAACAACAAGAACAACAAGAACAACAAGAACAACAAGAACAACAAGAACAACAAGAACAACAAGAACAACAAGAACAACAAGAACAACAACAACAAGAACAACAAGAACAACAACGACAAGAATAACAAAAACGACAACAAGAATAACAAAAACAACAACATGAACAACAAGAACAACAACAACAAGAACCACTAGAACAACAACAACAAGAACAACAAGAGCAACAAGAACAACAACAACAACAACAACAAGATCAACAAGAACAACACGAACAACAAGAACAACATGAACATCAAGAACAACAAGAACATCAAGAACAACAAGAACAACAAGAACAACAAGAACAACAAGAACAACAAGAACAACAAGAACAACAAGAACAACAAGAACAACAAGAACAACAAGAACAACAAGAACAACAAGAACAACAAGAACAACAAGAACAACAGGAACAACAAAAACAACAACAACATGAACAGCAAGAACAACAAGAACAACAAGAACAGCAAGAAGAACAAGAACAACAAGAACAACAAGAACAACAAGAACAACAAGAACAACAAGAACAACAAGAACAACAAGAGCAACAAGAACATCAAGAACAACAAGAACAACAAGAACAACAAGAACAACAAGAACAACAAGTACAACAAGAACAACAAGAACAACAAGTACAACAAGAACAACAAGAACAACAAGAACAACAAGAACAACAAGAACAACAAGAACAACAAGAACAACAAGAACAACAAGAACAACAAGAACAACAAGAACAACAAGAACAACAAGTACAACAAGAACAACAAGAACAACAAGTACAACAAGAACAACAAGAACAACAAGAACAACAAGAACAACAAGAACAACAAGAACAACAAGAACAACAAGAACAACAAGAACAACAAGAACAACAAGAACAACAAGAACAACAAGAACAACAAGAAGAGCAAGAACAACAACATCAAGAACGACAAGAACAGCAACAACAAGAATAACAAAAACAACAAGATGAACAACAAGAACAACAACAACAACAACAACAACAACCACTAGAACAACAACAACAAGAACAACAAGAGCAACAAGAACAACAACAACAACAACAACAACAACAAGATCAACAAGAACAACAAGTACAACAAGAACTACAAGAACAACAACAACAACAACAACAAGAACGACAAGAACAACAAGAACAACAAGAACAATAAGAACAACAAGAACAACAAGAACATCAAGAACAACAAGAACAACATGAACAACGAGAACAACGAGAACAACAAGAACAACAACAAGAACAACACAAACAACAACAACATGAACAACAAGAACAACAAGAACAACAAGAACAACAAGAACAACAAGAACAACAAGAACAACAAGAAGAACAAGAACAACAAGAACAACAAGAACAACAACAAGAACAAGAACAACAAGAACAACAAGAACAACAGGAACAACAAAAACAACAACAACATGAACAGCAAGAACAACAAGAACAACAAGAACAGCAAGAAGAACAAGAACAACAAGAACAACAAGAACAACAAGAACAACAAGAACAACAAGAGCAACAAGAACATCAAGAACAACAAGAACAACAAGAACAACAAGAACAACAAGAACAACAAGAACAACAAGAACAACAAGTACAACAAGAACAACAAGAACAACAAGTACAACAAGAACAACAAGAACAACAAGAACAACAAGAACAACGAGAACAACAAGAACAACAAGAACAACAAGAACAACAAGAACATCAAGAACAACAAGAACAACAAGAACAACAAGAACGACAAGATCAACAAGAACATCAAGAACAACAAGAACAACAAGAACAACAAGAACAACAAGAACAACAAGAACAACAAGAACAACAAGAACAACAAGAACAACAAGAACAACAAGAACAACAAGAACAACAAGAACAACAAGAACAACAAGAACAACAAGAACAACAAGTACAACAAGAACAACAAGAACAACAAGTACAACAAGAACAACAAGTACAACAAGAACTACAAGAACAACAACAACAACAACAACAAGAACGACAAGAACAACAAGAACAACAAGAACAATAAGAACAACAAGAACAACAAGAACATCAAGAACAACAAGAACAACATGAACAACGAGAACAACGAGAACAACAAGAACAACAACAAGAACAACACAAACAACAACAACATGAACAACAAGAACAACAAGAACAACAAGAACAACAAGAACAACAAGAACAACAAGAAGAACAAGAAGAACAAGAACAACAAGAACAACAAGAACAACAACAAGAACAAGAACAACAAGAACAACAAGAACAACAGGAACAACAAAAACAACAACAACATGAACAGCAAGAACAACAAGAACAACAAGAACAGCAAGAAGAACAAGAACAACAAGAACAACAAGAACAACAAGAACAACAAGAACAACAAGAACAACAAGAACAACAAGAACAACAAGAGCAACAAGAACATCAAGAACAACAAGAACAACAAGAACAACAAGAACAACAAGAACAACAAGAACAACAAGTACAACAAGAACAACAAGAACAACAAGTACAACAAGAACAACAAGAACAACAAGAACAACAAGAACAACAAGAACAACAAGAACAACAAGAACAACAAGAACAACAAGAACAACAAGAACAACAAGAACAACAAGAACAACAAGAACAACAAGAACAACAAGAACAACAAGAACAACAAGAACAACAAGAACAACAAGAACAACAAGAACAACAAGAACAACAAGAACAACAAGAACAACAAGAACAACAAGAAGAGCAAGAACAACAACATCAAGAACGACAAGAACAGCAACAACAAGAATAACAAAAACAACAAGATGAACAACAAGAACAACAACAACAACAACAACCACTAGAACAACAACAACAAGAACAACAAGAGCAACAAGAACAACAACAACAACAACAACAACAACAAGATCAACAAGAACAACAAGAACAACAAGAACAACATGAACATCAAGAACAACAAGAACATCAAGAACAACAAGAACAACAAGAACAACAAGAGCAACAAGAGCAACAAGAGCAACAAGAGCAACAAGAGCAACAAGAGCAACAAGAGCAACAAGAGCAACAAGAGCAACAAGAACAACAAGAACAACAACAACATGAACAACAAGAACATCAAAAACCAGAACAACAAGAACAACAAGAACAACAAGAACAACAAGAACATCAACAACAAGAGCAACAAGAACAACAAGACCAACAAGACCAACAAGAACAACAAGAACAACAAGAACAACAAGAACAACAAGAACAACAAGAATAACAAGAACAACAAGAACAACAAGAACAACAAGAACAACAAGAACAACAAGAACAACAAGAACAACAAGAACAACAAGAACAACAAGAACAACAAGAACAACAAGAACAACAAGAACAACAAGAACAACAACAACAACAACAACAACAACAACGACAACAACAAGAACAACAAGAACAACAAGAACATGAACAACAAGAACATCAAAAGCCAGAGCAACAAGAACAATTAGAACAACAAGAACAACAAGAACATCAACAACTAGAACAACAAGAACAACAAGACCAACAAGAACAACAAGAACAACAAGAACAACAAGAACAACAAGAACAACAAGAACAACAAGAACAACAAGAACAACAAGAACAACAAGAACAACAAGAACAACAAGAACAACAAGAACCACAAGAACAACAAGCACAACAAGAACAACAAGAACAACAAGAACAACAAGAACAACAAGAACAACAAGAACAACAAGAACAACAAGAACAACAAGAACAACAAGAACAACAAGAACAATAAGAACAACAAGAACAACAAGAACAACAAGAACAACAAGAACAACAAGAACAACAAGAACAACAAGAACAAGAACAGCAAGAACAACAACAACAAGAACTACATGAATAACAACAACAATAACAACAAGAACAACAAGAACAACAAGAACATCAACAACAAGAGCAACAAGAACAACAAGAACAACAAAAACAACAAGAACAACAAGAACAACAAGAACAACAAGAACAACAAGAACAACAAGAACATCAAGAACAACAAGAACCACAAGAACAACAAGAACAACAACAAGAAACGACAAGAACAAGAACAATAAAAACAACAACAACAAGAAGAACAACAAGAACAACAAGAACAACCAAAACCACAAGAACATCAAGAACAACAAGAACAACAACAACATGAACAACAAGAACATCAAAAACCAGAACAACAAGAACAACAAGAACAACCAAAACAACAAGAACAACAACAACAACAACAACAAGATCAACAACAACATGAACAACAAGAACATCAAAAGCCAGAGCAACAAGAACAATTAGAACAACAAGAACAACAAGAACATCAACAACCAGAACAACAAGAACAACAAGACCAACAAGAACAACAAGAACAACAAGAACAACAAGAACAACAAGAACAACAAGAACAACAAGAACAACAAGAACAACAAGAACCACAAGAACAACAGGAACAACAAGAACAACAAGAACAACAAGAACAAGAAGAACAACAAGAACATCAACAACCAGAACAACAAGAACAACTAGAACAACAAGGACAACAAGAACAACAAGAACAACAAGAACAACAAGAACAACAAGAACAACAAGAACAACAAGAACAACAAGAACAACAAGAACAACAAGTACAACAAGAACAACAAGAACAACAAGTACAACAAGAACAACAAGAACAACAAGAACAACAAGAACAACAAGAACAACAAGAACAACAACGACAAGAATAACAAAAACGACAACAAGAATAACAAAAACAACAACATGAACAACAAGAACAACAACAACAAGTACCACTAGAACAACAACAACAAGAACAACAAGAGCAACAAGAACAACAACAACAACAACAACAAGATCAACAAGAACAACAAGAACAACAAGAACAACATGAACATCAAGAACAACAAGAACATCAAGAACAACAAGAACAACAAGAACAACAAGAGGAACAAGAGCAACAAGAGCAACAAGAGCAACAAGAGCAACAAGAGCAACAAGATCAACAAGAACAACAAGAACAACAACAACATGAACAACAAGAACATCAAAAACCAGAAAAACAAGAACAACAAGAACAACAAGAACATCAACAACCAGAACAACAAGAACAACAAGACCAACAAGAACAACAAGAACAACAAGAACAACAAGAGCAACAAGAACAACAAGAACAACAAGAACAACAAGAACAACAAGAACAACATGAACAACAAGAACAACAAGAACAACGAGAACAACAAGAACAACAAGAACAACAAGAACAACAAGAACATCAAGAACAACAAGAACAACAAGAACAACAAGAACGACAAGATCAACAAGAACATCAAGAACAACAAGAACAACAAGAACAACAAGAACAACAAGAACAACAAGAACAACAAGAACAACAAGAACAACAAGAACAACAAGAACAACAAGAACAACAAGAACAACAAGAACAACAAGAACAACAAGTACAACAAGAACAACAAGAACAACAAGTACAACAAGAACAACAAGTACAACAAGAACTACAAGAACAACAACAACAACAACAACAAGAACGACAAGAACAACAAGAACAACAAGAACAATAAGAACAACAAGAACAACAAGAACATCAAGAACAACAAGAACAACAAGAACAGCGAGAACAACGAGAACAACAAGAACGACAACAAGAACAACACAAACAACAACAACATGAACAACAAGAACAACAAGAACAACAAGAACAACAAGAACAGCAAGAACAACAAGAACAACAACATCAAGAACGACAAGAACAACAACAACAAGAATAACAAAAACAACAACATGAACAACAAGAACAACAAGAACAACAACAACAAGAACCACTAGAACAACAACAACAAGAACAACAAGAGCAACAAGAACAACAACAACAACAACAACAACAACAAGATCAACAAGAACAACAAGAACAACAAGAACAACATGAACATCAAGACCAACAAGAACATCAAGAACAACAAGAACAACAAGAACAACAAGAGCAACAAGAGCAACAAGAGCAACAAGAGCAACAAGAGCAACAAGATCAACAAGAACAACAAGAACAACAACAACATGAACAACAAGAACATCAAAAACCAGAACAACAAGAACAACAAGAACAACAAGAACAACAAGAACATCAACAACAAGAGCAACAAGAACAACAAGACCAACAAGAACAACAAGAACAACAAGAACAACAAGAACAACAAGAACAACAAGATCAACAAGAACAACAAGAACAACAAGAACAACAAGAACAACAAGAACAACAAGAACAACATCAAGAACAAGAACAACAACAAGAACAAGAACAACAACAAGAACAAGAACAACAAGAACAACAAGAAAAACAAGAACAACAAGAACATCAACAACATGAACAACAAGAACAACAAGAACAACAAGAACAACAAGAACAACAAGAACAACAAGAACAACAAGAACAACAAGAACAACAAGAACAACAAGAACAACAAGAACAACAAGAACAACAAGAACAACAAGAACAACAAGAACAACAAGAACAACAAGAACAACAAGAACAACAAGAACAACAAGAACAACAAGAACAACAAGAACAACAAGAACAACAAGAACAACAAGAACAACAAGAACAACAAGAACAACAAGAACAACAAGAACAACAAGAACAACAAGAACAACAAGAACAACAAGAACAACAAGAACAACAAGAACAACAAGAACAACAAGAACAACAAGAACAACAAGAACAACAAGAACAACAAGAACAACAAGAACAACAAGAACAACAAGAACAACAAGAACAACAAGAACAACAAGAACAACAAGAACAACAAGAACAACAAGAACAACAAGAACAACAAGAACAACAAGAACAACAAGAACAACAAGAACAACAAGAACAACAAGAACAACAAGAACAACAAGAACAACAAGAACAACAAGAACAACAAGAACAACAAGAACAACAAGAACAACAAGAACAACAAGAACAACAAGAACAACAAGAACAACAAGAACAACAAGAACAACAAGAACAACAAGAACAACAAGAACAACAAGAACAACAAGAACAACAAGAACAACAAGAACAACAAGAACAACAAGAACAACAAGAACAACAAGAACAACAAGAACAACAAGAACAACAAGAACAACAAGAACAACAAGAACAACAAGAACAACAAGAACAACAAGAACAACAAGAACAACAAGAACAACAAGAACAACAAGAACAACAAGAACAACAAGAACAACAAGAACAACAAGAACAACAAGAACAACAAGAACAACAAGAACAACAAGAACAACAAGAACAACAAGAACAACAAGAACAACAAGAACAACAAGAACAACAAGAACAACAAGAACAACAAGAACAACAAGAACAACAAGAACAACAAGAACAACAAGAACAACAAGAACAACAACAAGAACAAGAACAACAAGAACAACAAGAACAACAAGTACAACAAGAACAACAAGTACAACAAGAACTACAAGAACAACAACAACAAGAACGACAAGAACAACAAGAACAACAAGAACAATAAGAACAACAAGAACAACAAGAACATCAAGAACAACAAGAACAACAAGAACAACGAGAACAACGAGAACAACAAGAACAACAACAAGAACAACACAAACAACAACAACATGAACAACAAGAACAACAAGAACAACAAGAACAACAAGAACAACAAGAACAACAAGAACAACAAGAAGAACAAGAAGAACAAGAACAACAAGAACAACAAGAACAACAACAAGAACAAGAACAACAAGAACAACAAGAACAACAGGAACAACAAAAACAACAACAACATGAACAGCAAGAACAACAAGAACAACAAGAACAGCAAGAAGAACAAGAATAACAAGAACAACAAGAACAACAAGAACAACAAGAACAACAAGAACAACAAGAACAACAAGAACAACAAGAACAACAAGAACATCAAGAACAACAAGAACCACAAGAACAACAAGAACAACAACAACAACAAGAAACGACAAGAACAAGAACAATAAAAACAACAACAACAAGAAGAACAACAAGAACAACAAGAACAACCAAAACAACAAGAACATCAAGAACAACAAGAACAACAACAACATGAACAACAAGAACATCAAAAACCAGAACAACAAGAACAACAAGAACAACCAAAACAACAAGAACAACAACAACAACAAGATCAACAACAACAACAACAAGAACAACAACAACAACAACAACAAGATCAACAACAACATGAACAACAAGAACATCAAAAGCCAGAGCAACAAGAACAATTAGAACAACAAGAACAACAAGAACATCAACAACCAGAACAACAAGACCAACAAGAACAACAAGAACAACAAGAACAACAAGAACAACAAGAACAACAAGAACCACAAGAACAACAAGAACAACAAGAACAACAAGAACAACAAGAACAACAAGAACAACAAGAACAACAAGAACAACAAGAACATCAACAACCAGAACAACAAGAACAACTAGAACAACAAGGACAACAAGAACAACAAGAACAACAAGAACAACAAGAACAACAAGAACAACAAGTACAACAAGAACAACAAGAACAACAAGTACAACAAGAACTACAAGAACAACAAGAACAACAAGAACAACAAGAACAACAAGAACAACAAGAACAACAAGAACAACAAGAACAACAAGAACAACAAGAACAACAAGAACAACAAGAACAACAAGAACAACAAGAACAACAAGAACAACAAGAACAACAAGAACAACAAGAACAACAAGAACAACAACGACAAGAATAACAAAAACGACAACAAGAATAACAAAAACAACAACATGAACAACAAGAACAACAACAACAAGAACCACTAGAACAACAACAACAAGAACAACAAGAACGACAAGATTAACAAGAACATCAAGAACAACAAGAACAACAAGAACAACAAGAACAACAAGAACAACAAGAACAACAAGAACAACAAGAACAACAAGAACAACAAGAACAACAAGAACAACAAGAACAACAAGAACAACAAGAACAACAAGAACAACAAGAACAACAAGTACAACAAGAACAACAAGAACAACAAGTACAACAAGAACAACAAGTACAACAAGAACTACAAGAACAACAACAACAACAACAACAAGAACGACAAGAACAACAAGAACAACAAGAACAATAAGAACAACAAGAACAACAAGAACATCAAGAACAACAAGAACAACATGAACAACGAGAACAACGAGAACAACAAGAACAACAACAAGAACAACACAAACAACAACAACATGAACAACAAGAACAACAAGAACAACAAGAACAACAAGAACAACAAGAACAACAAGAAGAACAAGAAGAACAAGAACAACAAGAACAACAAGAACAACAACAAGAACAAGAACAACAAGAACAACAAGAACAACAGGAACAACAAAAACAACAACAACATGAACAGCAAGAACAACAAGAACAACAAGAACAGCAAGAAGAACAAGAACAACAAGAACAACAAGAACAACAAGAACAACAAGAACAACAAGAACAACAAGAACAACAAGAACAACAAGAGCAACAAGAACATCAAGAACAACAAGAACAACAAGAACAACAAGAACAACAAGAACAACAAGAACAACAAGTACAACAAGAACAACAAGAACAACAAGTACAACAAGAACAACAAGAACAACAAGAACAACAAGAACAACAAGAACAACAAGAACAACAAGAACAACAAGAACAACAAGAACAACAAGAACAACAAGAACAACAAGAACAACAAGAACAACAAGAAGAGCAAGAACAACAACATCAAGAACGACAAGAACAGCAACAACAAGAATAACAAAAACAACAAGATGAACAACAAGAACAACAACAACAACAACAACAACAACCACTAGAACAACAACAACAAGAACAACAAGAGCAACAAGAACAACAACAACAACAACAACAACAACAAGATCAACAAGAACAACAAGTACAACAAGAACTACAAGAACAACAACAACAACAACAACAAGAACGACAAGAACAACAAGAACAACAAGAACAATAAGAACAACAAGAACAACAAGAACATCAAGAACAACAAGAACAACATGAACAACGAGAACAACGAGAACAACAAGAACAACAACAAGAACAACACAAACAACAACAACATGAACAACAAGAACAACAAGAACAACAAGAACAACAAGAACAACAAGAACAACAAGAACAACAAGAAGAACAAGAACAACAAGAACAACAAGAACAACAACAAGAACAAGAACAACAAGAACAACAAGAACAACAGGAACAACAAAAACAACAACAACATGAACAGCAAGAACAACAAGAACAACAAGAACAGCAAGAAGAACAAGAACAACAAGAACAACAAGAACAACAAGAACAACAAGAACAACAAGAGCAACAAGAACATCAAGAACAACAAGAACAACAAGAACAACAAGAACAACAAGAACAACAAGAACAACAAGAACAACAAGTACAACAAGAACAACAAGAACAACAAGTACAACAAGAACAACAAGAACAACAAGAACAACAAGAACAACGAGAACAACAAGAACAACAAGAACAACAAGAACAACAAGAACATCAAGAACAACAAGAACAACAAGAACAACAAGAACGACAAGATCAACAAGAACATCAAGAACAACAAGAACAACAAGAACAACAAGAACAACAAGAACAACAAGAACAACAAGAACAACAAGAACAACAAGAACAACAAGAACAACAAGAACAACAAGAACAACAAGAACAACAAGAACAACAAGAACAACAAGAACAACAAGTACAACAAGAACAACAAGAACAACAAGTACAACAAGAACAACAAGTACAACAAGAACTACAAGAACAACAACAACAACAACAACAAGAACGACAAGAACAACAAGAACAACAAGAACAATAAGAACAACAAGAACAACAAGAACATCAAGAACAACAAGAACAACATGAACAACGAGAACAACGAGAACAACAAGAACAACAACAAGAACAACACAAACAACAACAACATGAACAACAAGAACAACAAGAACAACAAGAACAACAAGAACAACAAGAACAACAAGAAGAACAAGAAGAACAAGAACAACAAGAACAACAAGAACAACAACAAGAACAAGAACAACAAGAACAACAAGAACAACAGGAACAACAAAAACAACAACAACATGAACAGCAAGAACAACAAGAACAACAAGAACAGCAAGAAGAACAAGAACAACAAGAACAACAAGAACAACAAGAACAACAAGAACAACAAGAACAACAAGAACAACAAGAACAACAAGAGCAACAAGAACATCAAGAACAACAAGAACAACAAGAACAACAAGAACAACAAGAACAACAAGAACAACAAGTACAACAAGAACAACAAGAACAACAAGTACAACAAGAACAACAAGAACAACAAGAACAACAAGAACAACAAGAACAACAAGAACAACAAGAACAACAAGAACAACAAGAACAACAAGAACAACAAGAACAACAAGAACAACAAGAACAACAAGAACAACAAGAACAACAAGAACAACAAGAACAACAAGAACAACAAGAACAACAAGAACAACAAGAACAACAAGAACAACAAGAACAACAAGAACAACAAGAACAACAAGAAGAGCAAGAACAACAACATCAAGAACGACAAGAACAGCAACAACAAGAATAACAAAAACAACAAGATGAACAACAAGAACAACAACAACAACAACAACCACTAGAACAACAACAACAAGAACAACAAGAGCAACAAGAACAACAACAACAACAACAACAACAACAAGATCAACAAGAACAACAAGAACAACAAGAACAACATGAACATCAAGAACAACAAGAACATCAAGAACAACAAGAACAACAAGAACAACAAGAGCAACAAGAGCAACAAGAGCAACAAGAGCAACAAGAGCAACAAGAGCAACAAGAGCAACAAGAGCAACAAGAGCAACAAGAACAACAAGAACAACAACAACATGAACAACAAGAACATCAAAAACCAGAACAACAAGAACAACAAGAACAACAAGAACAACAAGAACATCAACAACAAGAGCAACAAGAACAACAAGACCAACAAGACCAACAAGAACAACAAGAACAACAAGAACAACAAGAACAACAAGAACAACAAGAATAACAAGAACAACAAGAACAACAAGAACAACAAGAACAACAAGAACAACAAGAACAACAAGAACAACAAGAACAACAAGAACAACAAGAACAACAAGAACAACAAGAACAACAAGAACAACAAGAACAACAACAACAACAACAACAACAACAACGACAACAACAAGAACAACAAGAACAACAAGAACATGAACAACAAGAACATCAAAAGCCAGAGCAACAAGAACAATTAGAACAACAAGAACAACAAGAACATCAACAACTAGAACAACAAGAACAACAAGACCAACAAGAACAACAAGAACAACAAGAACAACAAGAACAACAAGAACAACAAGAACAACAAGAACAACAAGAACAACAAGAACAACAAGAACAACAAGAACAACAAGAACAACAAGAACCACAAGAACAACAAGCACAACAAGAACAACAAGAACAACAAGAACAACAAGAACAACAAGAACAACAAGAACAACAAGAACAACAAGAACAACAAGAACAACAAGAACAACAAGAACAATAAGAACAACAAGAACAACAAGAACAACAAGAACAACAAGAACAACAAGAACAACAAGAACAACAAGAACAAGAACAGCAAGAACAACAACAACAAGAACTACATGAATAACAACAACAATAACAACAAGAACAACAAGAACAACAAGAACATCAACAACAAGAGCAACAAGAACAACAAGAACAACAAAAACAACAAGAACAACAAGAACAACAAGAACAACAAGAACAACAAGAACATCAAGAACAACAAGAACCACAAGAACAACAAGAACAACAACAAGAAACGACAAGAACAAGAACAATAAAAACAACAACAACAAGAAGAACAACAAGAACAACAAGAACAACCAAAACCACAAGAACATCAAGAACAACAAGAACAACAACAACATGAACAACAAGAACATCAAAAACCAGAACAACAAGAACAACAAGAACAACCAAAACAACAAGAACAACAACAACAACAACAACAAGATCAACAACAACATGAACAACAAGAACATCAAAAGCCAGAGCAACAAGAACAATTAGAACAACAAGAACAACAAGAACATCAACAACCAGAACAACAAGAACAACAAGACCAACAAGAACAACAAGAACAACAAGAACAACAAGAACAACAAGAACAACAAGAACAACAAGAACAACAAGAACAACAAGAACCACAAGAACAACAGGAACAACAAGAACAACAAGAACAACAAGAACAAGAAGAACAACAAGAACATCAACAACCAGAACAACAAGAACAACTAGAACAACAAGGACAACAAGAACAACAAGAACAACAAGAACAACAAGAACAACAAGAACAACAAGAACAACAAGAACAACAAGAACAACAAGAACAACAAGTACAACAAGAACAACAAGAACAACAAGTACAACAAGAACAACAAGAACAACAAGAACAACAAGAACAACAAGAACAACAAGAACAACAACGACAAGAATAACAAAAACGACAACAAGAATAACAAAAACAACAACATGAACAACAAGAACAACAACAACAAGTACCACTAGAACAACAACAACAAGAACAACAAGAGCAACAAGAACAACAACAACAACAACAACAAGATCAACAAGAACAACAAGAACAACAAGAACAACATGAACATCAAGAACAACAAGAACATCAAGAACAACAAGAACAACAAGAACAACAAGAGGAACAAGAGCAACAAGAGCAACAAGAGCAACAAGAGCAACAAGAGCAACAAGATCAACAAGAACAACAAGAACAACAACAACATGAACAACAAGAACATCAAAAACCAGAAAAACAAGAACAACAAGAACAACAAGAACATCAACAACCAGAACAACAAGAACAACAAGACCAACAAGAACAACAAGAACAACAAGAACAACAAGAGCAACAAGAACAACAAGAACAACAAGAACAACAAGAACAACAAGAACAACATGAACAACAAGAACAACAAGAACAACGAGAACAACAAGAACAACAAGAACAACAAGAACAACAAGAACATCAAGAACAACAAGAACAACAAGAACAACAAGAACGACAAGATCAACAAGAACATCAAGAACAACAAGAACAACAAGAACAACAAGAACAACAAGAACAACAAGAACAACAAGAACAACAAGAACAACAAGAACAACAAGAACAACAAGAACAACAAGAACAACAAGAACAACAAGAACAACAAGTACAACAAGAACAACAAGAACAACAAGTACAACAAGAACAACAAGTACAACAAGAACTACAAGAACAACAACAACAACAACAACAAGAACGACAAGAACAACAAGAACAACAAGAACAATAAGAACAACAAGAACAACAAGAACATCAAGAACAACAAGAACAACAAGAACAGCGAGAACAACGAGAACAACAAGAACGACAACAAGAACAACACAAACAACAACAACATGAACAACAAGAACAACAAGAACAACAAGAACAACAAGAACAGCAAGAACAACAAGAACAACAACATCAAGAACGACAAGAACAACAACAACAAGAATAACAAAAACAACAACATGAACAACAAGAACAACAAGAACAACAACAACAAGAACCACTAGAACAACAACAACAAGAACAACAAGAGCAACAAGAACAACAACAACAACAACAACAACAACAAGATCAACAAGAACAACAAGAACAACAAGAACAACATGAACATCAAGACCAACAAGAACATCAAGAACAACAAGAACAACAAGAACAACAAGAGCAACAAGAGCAACAAGAGCAACAAGAGCAACAAGAGCAACAAGATCAACAAGAACAACAAGAACAACAACAACATGAACAACAAGAACATCAAAAACCAGAACAACAAGAACAACAAGAACAACAAGAACAACAAGAACATCAACAACAAGAGCAACAAGAACAACAAGACCAACAAGAACAACAAGAACAACAAGAACAACAAGAACAACAAGAACAACAAGATCAACAAGAACAACAAGAACAACAAGAACAACAAGAACAACAAGAACAACAAGAACAACATCAAGAACAAGAACAACAACAAGAACAAGAACAACAACAAGAACAAGAACAACAAGAACAACAAGAAAAACAAGAACAACAAGAACATCAACAACATGAACAACAAGAACAACAAGAACAACAAGAACAACAAGAACAACAAGAACAACAAGAACAACAAGAACAACAAGAACAACAAGAACAACAAGAACAACAAGAACAACAAGAACAACAAGAACAACAAGAACAACAAGAACAACAAGAACAACAAGAACAACAAGAACAACAAGAACAACAAGAACAACAAGAACAACAAGAACAACAAGAACAACAAGAACAACAAGAACAACAAGAACAACAAGAACAACAAGAACAACAAGAACAACAAGAACAACAAGAACAACAAGAACAACAAGAACAACAAGAACAACAAGAACAACAAGAACAACAAGAACAACAAGAACAACAAGAACAACAAGAACAACAAGAACAACAAGAACAACAAGAACAACAAGAACAACAAGAACAACAAGAACAACAAGAACAACAAGAACAACAAGAACAACAAGAACAACAAGAACAACAAGAACAACAAGAACAACAAGAACAACAAGAACAACAAGAACAACAAGAACAACAAGAACAACAAGAACAACAAGAACAACAAGAACAACAAGAACAACAAGAACAACAAGAACAACAAGAACAACAAGAACAACAAGAACAACAAGAACAACAAGAACAACAAGAACAACAAGAACAACAAGAACAACAAGAACAACAAGAACAACAAGAACAACAAGAACAACAAGAACAACAAGAACAACAAGAACAACAAGAACAACAAGAACAACAAGAACAACAAGAACAACAAGAACAACAAGAACAACAAGAACAACAAGAACAACAAGAACAACAAGAACAACAAGAACAACAAGAACAACAAGAACAACAAGAACAACAAGAACAACAAGAACAACAAGAACAACAAGAACAACAAGAACAACAAGAACAACAAGAACAACAAGAACAACAAGAACAACAAGAACAACAAGAACAACAAGAACAACAAGAACAACAAGAACAACAAGAACAACAAGAACAACAAGAACAACAAGAACAACAAGAACAACAAGAACAACAAGAACAACAAGAACAACAAGAACAACAACAAGAACAAGAACAACAAGAACAACAAGAACAACAAGTACAACAAGAACAACAAGTACAACAAGAACTACAAGAACAACAACAACAAGAACGACAAGAACAACAAGAACAACAAGAACAATAAGAACAACAAGAACAACAAGAACATCAAGAACAACAAGAACAACAAGAACAACGAGAACAACGAGAACAACAAGAACAACAACAAGAACAACACAAACAACAACAACATGAACAACAAGAACAACAAGAACAACAAGAACAACAAGAACAACAAGAACAACAAGAACAACAAGAAGAACAAGAAGAACAAGAACAACAAGAACAACAAGAACAACAACAAGAACAAGAACAACAAGAACAACAAGAACAACAGGAACAACAAAAACAACAACAACATGAACAGCAAGAACAACAAGAACAACAAGAACAGCAAGAAGAACAAGAATAACAAGAACAACAAGAACAACAAGAACAACAAGAACAACAAGAACAACAAGAACAACAAGAACAACAAGAACAACAAGAACAACAAGAACATCAAGAACAACAAGAACCACAAGAACAACAAGAACAACAACAACAACAAGAAACGACAAGAACAAGAACAATAAAAACAACAACAACAAGAAGAACAACAAGAACAACAAGAACAACCAAAACAACAAGAACATCAAGAACAACAAGAACAACAACAACATGAACAACAAGAACATCAAAAACCAGAACAACAAGAACAACAAGAACAACCAAAACAACAAGAACAACAACAACAACAAGATCAACAACAACAACAACAAGAACAACAACAACAACAACAACAAGATCAACAACAACATGAACAACAAGAACATCAAAAGCCAGAGCAACAAGAACAATTAGAACAACAAGAACAACAAGAACATCAACAACCAGAACAACAAGACCAACAAGAACAACAAGAACAACAAGAACAACAAGAACAACAAGAACAACAAGAACCACAAGAACAACAAGAACAACAAGAACAACAAGAACAACAAGAACAACAAGAACAACAAGAACAACAAGAACAACAAGAACATCAACAACCAGAACAACAAGAACAACTAGAACAACAAGGACAACAAGAACAACAAGAACAACAAGAACAACAAGAACAACAAGAACAACAAGTACAACAAGAACAACAAGAACAACAAGTACAACAAGAACTACAAGAACAACAAGAACAACAAGAACAACAAGAACAACAAGAACAACAAGAACAACAAGAACAACAAGAACAACAAGAACAACAAGAACAACAAGAACAACAAGAACAACAAGAACAACAAGAACAACAAGAACAACAAGAACAACAAGAACAACAAGAACAACAAGAACAACAAGAACAACAACGACAAGAATAACAAAAACGACAACAAGAATAACAAAAACAACAACATGAACAACAAGAACAACAACAACAAGAACCACTAGAACAACAACAACAAGAACAACAAGAGCAACAAGAACAACAACAACAACAACAACAAGATCAACAAGAACAACAAGAACAACAAGAACAACATGAACATCAAGAACAACAAGAACATCAAGAACAACAAGAACAACAAGAACAACAAGAGGAACAAGAGCAACAAGAGCAACAAGAGCAACAAGAGCAACAAGAGCAACAAGATCAACAAGAACAACAAGAACAACAACAACATGAACAACAAGAACATCAAAAACCAGAAAAACAAGAACAACAAGAACAACAAGAACATCAACAACCAGAACAACAAGAACAACAAGACCAACAAGAACAACAAGAACAACAAGAACAACAAGAGCAACAAGAACAACAAGAACAACAAGAACAACAAGAACAACAAGAACAACATGAACAACAAGAACAACAAGAACAACGAGAACAACAAGAACAACAAGAACAACAAGAACAACAAGAACATCAAGAACAACAAGAACAACAAGAACAACAAGAACGACAAGATCAACAAGAACATCAAGAACAACAAGAACAACAAGAACAACAAGAACAACAAGAACAACAAGAACAACAAGAACAACAAGAACAACAAGAACAACAAGAACAACAAGAACAACAAGAACAACAAGTACAACAAGAACAACAAGAACAACAAGTACAACAAGAACAACAAGTACAACAAGAACTACAAGAACAACAACAACAACAACAACAAGAACGACAAGAACAACAAGAACAACAAGAACAATAAGAACAACAAGAACAACAAGAACATCAAGAACAACAAGAACAACATGAACAACGAGAACAACGAGAACAACAAGAACAACAACAAGAACAACACAAACAACAACAACATGAACAACAAGAACAACAAGAACAACAAGAACAACAAGAACAACAAGAACAACAAGAAGAACAAGAACAACAAGAACAACAAGAACAACAACAAGAACAAGAACAACAAGAACAACAAGAACAACAGGAACAACAAAAACAACAACAACATGAACAGCAAGAACAACAAGAACAACAAGAACAGCAAGAAGAACAAGAACAACAAGAACAACAAGAACAACAAGAACAACAAGAACAACAAGAACAACAAGAACAACAAGAACAACAAGAACAACAAGAACAACAAGAACAACAAGAACAACAAGAACAACAAGAACAACAAGAACAACAAGAACAACAAGAACAACAAGAACAACAAGAACAACAAGAACAACAAGAACAACAAGAACAACAAGAACAACAAGAACAACAAGAACAACAAGAACAAGAACAGCAAGAACAACAACAACAAGAACTACATGAATAACAACAACAATAACAACAAGAACAACAAGAACAACAGGAACAACAAAAACAACAACAACAAGAACAACAAGAACAACAAGAACAACAAGAACAACAAGAACAACAAGAACAACAAGAGCAACAAGAACATCAAGAACAACAAGAACAACAAGAACAACAAGAACAACAAGAACAACAAGAACAACAAGAACAACAAGTACAACAAGAACAACAAGAACAACAAGTACAACAAGAACAACAAGAACAACAAGAACAACAAGAACAACAAGAACAACAAGAACAACAAGAACAACAAGAACAACAAGAACAACAAGAACAACAAGAACAACAAGAACAACAAGAACAACAAGAACAACAAGAACAACAAGAACAACAAGAACAACAAGAACAACAAGAACAACAAGAACAACAAGAACAACAAGAACAACAAGAACAACAAGAACAACAAGAACAACAAGAACAACAAGAACAACAAGAACAACAAGAACAACAAGAACAACAAGAACAACAAGAACAACAAGAACAACAAGAAGAGCAAGAACAACAACATCAAGAACGACAAGAACAGCAACAACAAGAATAACAAAAACAACAAGATGAACAACAAGAACAACAAGAACAACAACAACAACAACCACTAGAACAACAACAACAAGAACAACAAGAGCAACAAGAACAACAACAACAACAACAACAACAACAAGATCAACAAGAACAACAAGAACAACAAGAACAACATGAACATCAAGAACAACAAGAACATCAAGAACAACAAGAACAACAAGAACAACAAGAGCAACAAGAGCAACAAGAGCAACAAGAGCAACAAGAGCAACAAGAGCAACAAGAGCAACAAGAGCAACAAGAGCAACAAGAACAACAAGAACAACAACAACATGAACAACAAGAACATCAAAAACCAGAACAACAAGAACAACAAGAACAACAAGAACAACAAGAACATCAACAACAAGAGCAACAAGAACAACAAGACCAACAAGAACAACAAGAACAACAAGAACAACAAGAACAACAAGAACAACAAGAATAACAAGAACAACAAGAACAACAAGAACAACAAGAACAACAAGAACAACAAGAACAACAAGAACAACAAGAACAACAAGAACAACAAGAACAACAAGAACAACAAGAACAACAAGAACAACAACAACAACAACAACAACAACGACAACAACAAGAACAACAAGAACAACAAGAACATGAACAACAAGAACATCAAAAGCCAGAGCAACAAGAACAATTAGAACAACAAGAACAACAAGAACATCAACAACTAGAACAACAAGAACAACAAGACCAACAAGAACAACAAGAACAACAAGAACAACAAGAACAACAAGAACAACAAGAACAACAAGAACAACAAGAACAACAAGAACAACAAGAACAACAAGAACCACAAGAACAACAAGCACAACAAGAACAACAAGAACAACAAGAACAACAAGAACAACAAGAACAACAAGAACAACAAGAACAACAAGAACAATAAGAACAACAAGAACAACAAGAACAATAAGAACAACAAGAACAACAAGAACAACAAGAACAACAAGAACAACAA